>NC_056746.1:577590919-577833419 GCF_019279795.1 Protopterus annectens
ATACATATATATATATATATATATATATGTGTATAACTATATATATATATATATATATATATATATATATATGTATATAACTATATAACTATATATATATATATATATATATATATATATATATATATATATTGTATATAGATATTATGTTGGGATTATCACTCTTGACTGTGCTGCATTGTCTGTATGCGAACACCTTGGATGTATGTACATCTGCTATGGCTCTGTGATAGTGCACATACTGTGTGCTGTAGTGATCGTGGGTTATACATGTGTAGTGACCGGTTATTGTGATGCTGGGTATTACACGGGCATTGGAAACAATGTTAGTGCAGCACCTTTGAGTGGTCGTATTTTCTATATTGTATGTAATAGTTGCATAAAACAGTTATTCTGTATCTGAAACACCTACATGTTATACGAAACAGAATAAGGAACAAAAATGCTACAAGAATAAACTTTTATTCAGGCAAACAACTGATGTTCTGTCCTTTGTACTAGCCGTAGGTATGTTTTGCCCTGCAAAATCTGATGTTTGTAGCACAAATGTCCCACTTTGGCCATTTGGAAAGGTGGCAACCCTATAATTACATAATTTGCATAGCTTACACATACAAATGGGGTATGTTGCAAATCCCAACATTGTCCGTGCAATGTTCGTGTTACGGGTGGTCTTGCACGCCCTGCGGGTGTTTGCTGAATAGCCTGGCAATCATCTTCCCTTGCTGTACTCTTACTCAATCCATAAACACCGAAGGCGTCGTGTATCATGGCCTAGGCTTTGCTGTGTGCTATGTCTATTTGTGGTGTATGCATGGCTGTATGTATGTCCCACTGTCATCACTGGTAAAGGTGACACCCTATAGGTACTTCCTGTAGATTGCTGTGTCATTTGACATGTCAGCACATACCTGCAGATGAACTTCCTCCTGCAGCGCTTTTCATACCTCCTGCATTATCTTGCAGTCGATAATGCTATTTCCTCAGACATGTATCTGTTTCTGATCATACCTATCAACCTCCTAGTGCAAAACATCTGTACAAAGCCTAACATGATAGGGGGACAGATAGGGGCAGATTCTACATATTGCTCTTACAAACGTAGATAGTTGGCAGTATTATAGGTTTTGCATTAGTATGCCCTTTCTGATGGATTTGGGGTCTTAAACACATATGTTTATCATTATTTAATGGCGTCAGTTCTCAGGTATTTGGCAAACAGGTACACATACCTCTCAACCTCCGACAGCAGGAAATCTGGACAAAGCCATAAGTAAAAGTGGGGCAAAGGCCCAAAAGTAGGGCCACTTTTTAAATATTGCTCTTACAAACTTAAAATGTTGATAGAATAACAGGTTTTGCATTAGCGTGAACTTTCTGAAGGGTATGAAGTCTGAAACTCAAATGTGTCTCATTATTTTCTAACTTCAGTCTTTAATGATTCACACTAATTTGCCAGAAAAACACAATTTTATGTAAAATGTACCAAATATATGAGGCAAACATCTGGACATTCTGCAAAATTCTGTACAGTTGAGAGGTATGCAGGTACAGATTGTGAGAGGAACACACCACACATATGAGTCATACACCTGCACATTCGTACAGTTACGCCAATACACACAATACATGGCGCCATCACAGGCCAGTTACCATTACATTCCTATTGCTGAACACACCCACCCACTGGGTTATATTCCTCACACAGGCCAACAGGTGCTTATCCACACTACTTATTCCGTCATGTACCTTATGTGTAGGCCGGTATTTGCGCTTTCCGTCAGTGGCAGAGCTCATGTACGAGTATGGTGGACTGGACACTGTATCGGTGAGACTGCATGACACCCTGAGGGACACATGTCGTTTGAGTCTATTAACCTTCCACATTGACTTTCACAGGCAATATGTTGTAATTCACATTTGTGGACAAACATGCTTATGAGTTGTACATGTTTTGTCATTTGTCCTGATGTCTTTCTTCTCACCTGTCCACCTAGTATCACTAGTTCTGTACATTTCATTAGGACGGGTTACCTTCATACCTCTCACCTGTACACATTATGGGTATACACCCTGGGGTTTGACCTCTGATTCTGTTACATTTGTCATGATAATGTGCCTTTCTGATGGATTGCTGGCAAGCCGTGACGGACTATGTGGTTAGGTAATCATGACTGACATTTCTATTTCATGATTACTAACTCTCATAACATTTGTATTCCCGACTACGCAATTATTCTATCAACAGTCTGACTTTGTCTGAGGTATATTTAATATAGTCCCTATTTGTCTGTCATGTACTATGCCTTTGTCCAGCTGTCTTATTCTGACATTCTGGCAGGTATGGTTACCATCTTGGTCGTATGCGTGTCCATCCATGATAATCGCCTACATGACACTGATATAGGTCCCTACGTCTTCCCCCAATGGTTTACACAATATCCAGTGGGTGGGTTGCACCTTTTTGGTGAATATAGGCGTGTGCTATACCCACATAGGTGTATTGATCACTCCCATGGGGCGTACCTAATAGATCTGTGCCAACCAGCACCTTTGCCCAATTCTGCATACCCATTTCCATACCTGACACACCTCCACAGCACCCATTAGACATGTTTATTGTGAGCGATAATAAAGTGTGAGGACACTTCTGAGCACTCCCCACTCTGCGGATATCAGCTCGTACGTCATACATTCAATCGACCCATGTGTTATTACCCTTGCACCTGCTACTGTTGCATGTACAGCTATATCGTAGTTGCAGCTGTGACGTCTTTAGCATCTATGATGGTTCGCACCTTGTACGGATCAATTTTTGGGGTCCTGCAAAGGACACCTATATTCATGTTTAACGTGTAGAACTTGCAGGCCCTGTCACACTGGTACTTTCCGGGAAATGGTTTGGAAACCATTGGTGTATTCTCCTTTCATGCATGTCTGTCTGTCTATCCATATTAGCTATACCATGACCTATTTATGTACATGCTATATGTACAGGGACATATGTTTGTTGTGTATATATCTATTCATGTATCGTGTGTGTATAGCTATATATATCTGTACATATATACATATGTTTGTACATTCCTCATCTCGTCATTTGCTTTGGATTACGTCTGTGGATATATGTGTATATATATCTCCATATCATACCTTTCAACTGTACAGATTTCCGCTGCATGTACAGCTGTTTGCCTCTTCTTTTGCTCCATTTTTCATAACCTTGTGTCTGTCTGGCAAGTTAGTGGCATATCATTAAAGACTGACGTTGGTAAATAATAACCAACATTTCAGGTTACGACTTCATACCCTTCAGAGAATCCATGCTATTGACACACCTGTTATTCTATCCACTTTCTATGTTTGTTAGGCAATATCTGGGGATAGTCCCTATTTGTGGAGCGTTTTTCATAACCTTGTGTCTGTTTGGCAAGTTAGTGGCATATCATTACAGACTGACGTTGGTAAATAATGACAAACATTTCAGGTTACGACTTCATACCCTTCAGGGAATCCATGCTAGTAACACACCTGTTATTCTATCCACTTTCTATGTTTGTTAGGGCAATATCTGGGGATGTCCCTATTTGTACCAGTTGTTGTCATGGCTTTGTCCGGTTTCGTACTTTACGGGTTTAACAGGCATGAGCCATGTCCATGGAACGTGGGGAAAACACCATTCATTTTCTATTCTGTGAGTGGATTACACACGCGCAGGTGCACTTGCATATCCTTATTGTGGGTTACATATGTTTCATAGATAATTGTGCTTCCGTGAACTTTCATAATTCTGACCGTAACAGTTACATATCTGTATTCCAGTTTATGGACTACTGTGAAACACACGTTCACCTTTACATATTTAAATGTGCGTACTGCAGGAACGCTTTAATTACACTTTCAAGTTATATGTGCAGTGGTCGTAGGTCAACTGGGACTGCATTCACATTGGCCGGATACCGGAACCACTATTCTATTGGTGTTCTCCCTCATTGATATGCATACCCATAGTACTTAGCTACATCAACATATGCCTCACAGCTTCACCTACGACACAGGCATCCATTCTCCTGCTGGGAAAAAGGCGGTACTACATATTACACATTCCCTATTGCCTACTGATGTGGACTCCGGCTGCATTGTTAATCACTCCGAGGGTATGCAGAACACCAAGGCATATAGTCCAGCCACATACATGTCTTTGCTTGTCAGGGTATTCATGTAGTGATCTGAGTTTAGGCTTGTCCACCTGGTGAATGGAACTTCCCTGGCCGAGGTCAAATTTCAGACAAAGCATATGGACAGGGCTTATCTCCCTATTTTGAAGTTTTACCTGTGTTTATAGACACAGGTGTTTGGGCACCTGTCAGCAGCTAATTCTGTTGGCATTACATATTATGGGTAGGTTTATTACAGTCCATACTCCCCGGTGAGGGGTGTTCCCATTCACATTTGACTTATTACCTGTATACAGTCATACGGGGATTGTTATTTTTGGACATGAAGTGACTACAGGTATGCGGTTGTACATTACACAAGTGTGAAGGGCTGCTTCTGTAAATATGTCCGGACCATACCTCTTAGAGCACCGAACCTGCGCAAAATGTTCACCATGGGGGGACAGTTAGGGACACATTTTAACGATTGCTCTTACAAGCTTACAACATTGATAGAATGCTAGGTCTTGCATTAGCATGACTTTTCTGCAGGTTGTGGAGTCTTATACTCAGGATATTTCTCATTATTTACTGACGTCAGTCCTCAGCTATTTACCACACTGGTGCAGATTGTCGGAGGCACACACCAACACTATGGGGTGAACCTGTGGTCATTCTTAGGGTTGCCACCTTTTCGACTGCCCAAAGTGGGACATGTTCTGTAGAGATGTCAGATTTTCCAGGACAAAACATACCTACATAGTACTGAACTTTAACCTTTTTTGTACATATAATAGCTTATTCTAGTAACATTTGAATTGCTTATGCTAATTCACATAACATATTGAGGATTCATATATAAAATAACTGTTTTATGCGATTATTAAAGTAAATTAGGAAATAAACTCTCAGGACATTTGCTATGTCTTGATTTTTTTCACAGGACACAACTGCCTACAGAGGGATTGTTACTCGCAAAATGGGACAGGTGGTGACCATAGTCATTCTGTGAATATCCGGACAGTTGAGTGGTATGGCATGGACCTCTGTAATGCGCTGTTGTGTTCTGGCACAGCAGTAGCTCAGCATTGAAGACTGCAGTCGGAACGTGCGGACAGACAGTTGGGTTTCAGACTTCATACTTCAGACATTAATGCCAATGTGCAAACTGTTATTCTATCAAATTCTATGTTTCTAAGAGATATGTTTACAGATTGTCCCTGAGTTTGGACCTTTGTCTCACTTATATTCACGGCTCTGTCCAGATATCTTGCTCACACAGGTTGACAGGTATGGTCAGTCATGACTGCACACAGTCAGTGTCTCTCACACTTGATCAGGGTTGACCTGTTTACGTAGTGTCTTCCTCGCCCTCATGCCATTTTCCACTTTGCAAATGTGTGCATTATATTCTCCCTCTTATTTGAGTCTGGACACGTGCGTCACGGGAAGGTATTTTATCCTGTGTGGTAGGTTATGCATGCACACTTAGGGCTGGACAGTGTCATGGACCTCCGCTGCACGTTCTGACTTGTGTCCAGATATCTACTGGATTGGACATGATGTCGTCATACCCATTCTACTATTTACACAAGTTGGTCATCCCGTGAAGGATATCCCAAAAATTGGTCAAGATGAAAACAAGTTAGATACCGAAGATTTTTGTGGCTTCACGAAAACGTGCAGGGGGGTTTACCTGCAGGGGATACATGGTTTGCAATCCTGACACTGCCTAGGGTGACAATACCTATTACATATGTGTAGGGGTCACTGTGTGTAGCTGTTTCTGCAACAAACCAGTAGACCAAGTACGGCTGGATTTGGTGGATGTTCTGGTATGGTGGCAGGTTGTGTGTTGTGGAGGGTATGCTGGGTAGGCTATTATGCATCCAGGTGTGTTGCATTTGTTATGGCCAGTTCCATCAGGACCCATCTGTGGGTATGTGATGGTGCCGTATGTATACATTTGTCTCGCGTATTTCCAGATTCATATGTTTGTGGGATTGTGTTCTACACTATGGCCTGTCTGCTTGTCTTGCAGCTGTTTCTACATGAGGTTGTGTTTCTTTCCACTTCACCCGCTGCCCTCTCATACACCTCCGGTTCACCTTTTCTGCATACGACACAAGTATCGCCTTTGAGGAATTTACCATTAAACACACACCCCTCACACGCGAATTACTCACACCCCATAGAGCACTACTTTGGTTGTTGGCCCATGACATGGCCAGAGTTACACATTGACTACCCTACATGTGTCGAGTACCTTTATGGTTGTGTGGACTACCCTGCCATGTTTGCTGTCCACATGCTACACCTCACGCACATAGGTATACGCCCTTACTTCACTTTCATTACTTGGTTGGTGTATCCGGGTACTACCCGTTCGACTGTGTCACATACATGTTCGGATTATACAGCTGCCTTCCGGATTTTGCCAGCCTGTTCTACTCATTGGTAGGATGGCACCTTTTCCTATGTCCAAGCTATTCCTTACACATGTCCGACTGTTGTGGACATTGCCTCCCCACAATCAACGGTTGTATTTCCACCTTTTCAATTGTCCACAGTGTGACATAGGGTTACCATCTGTCCCACTTTGTGAGGGACAGTCCCTCTTTGGGCAGTTGTGTCCTGACATGTAATTGTCAACATGGCAAATGTCCTGGGAGTTTAGGACAAACATATTTCTTATATTTTATGTGATAGTTGCATTAAACAGTTAATTCTGTATCTAAAATACCTGACTGTTATGAGAAACAGACTAAGCAACTAAAATGCTACAGGAATACGCTTTTCTGTAGGCAAAACAGTTATGTTCTGTCCTTTGTACTGGCCGTGGGTATGTGTCAGCCTGTACAGTCTGATGTCTGTACCAAACATGTCCCACTTTGGCCATTTGTAAGGGTGGCAACCCTACTGTGACAGTTGCGGTGAACACAGCATATTTTACAGGCCGACACATACCCACGGTAAGTTCAGCAGAGAGAACTTACAATTCTTGCCTATATCTAAGCTTATTCTTGTAGCATTTCAGTATCTTATTCTGTTTGTTATGACATTTCTGTATTATACGTCCAGTGAATTATGTTTAATGCAACTATTGCATGATGTCTATGGAGGAATTATGTCCTATATTCTCTGGACATTTGCCAGTTTTACATGTTTGTGTCAGGACACATCTGCCCACAGAGGGACTGTCACTTGCAAAGTGGGACAGGTGGTAATCTTGGTCGATGGTACGGATCATACTGTTCCTTTCGGCCTACATGTGTCCGTGTTGTTATGACTCGTTTATATGCTCCTTCTATTTCATTTACATGCGTATGCTATTTCCTATCACATTTGGTATGTGAAATACGGACATACCTTTTGTATGTGACTATTACATGGCTTGTGGGATATGATTCAGACATACGGTCACTACCTATATCTACATTACTCCTCGTGTATTTTGTTATGGACACATCTGCACAGCTATGTTCCCTCCCTCAAATTATGGGTCGGCTGGTGACCATCTCCGTTGGACTGGACGTAC
Source organism: Protopterus annectens (assembly GCF_019279795.1). NCBI lineage: Eukaryota > Metazoa > Chordata > Ceratodontiformes > Protopteridae > Protopterus > Protopterus annectens. The sequence goes on from NC_056746.1 coordinate 577,598,615, forward strand.
CTACTGGCGGCGCGCTAACATCTGATATGTTTCACTTCCACATGGTATAGCTATCTACACTACGTTGGACTACAGGCACACAGTTTTCCTGAATTTTGTTCATGGGTAGGGACCCGTTATTCCCTACCATGCATTTGTGTTTGAGTCTTCATTTTCTGTTCGCAGGGACTCTGCTTTGCATACGTTTCATTCTCCATGGATACTGATAGGTACGATTACTATTGCTGGCGGAATATAATATTCAGCAGTTTAGGTTGCTCCTCGGAAGCCGACATTGACACGCCTCCCTGCGCAACTTTGATATGCCCCTTGCACTCGCGCACATTTCCTATGCACATGGCTGTGGCGGCTGTGCGCCTTCATTAATATGCATATGGCGTGACTACTCCACATCTATGCCGCACGGCCGGCGCAAGCCTTACGCCGACCTTGCACCAAGCTTCATGAATCCGGGGGATGGTTTATACACTGAGGAATGCTGTTTAAACCATTTACTATATACTGTACAGAATACACTTGCTTGCACAGATTGTTTTTGCATTTGTACATACATGGCTGTAATGTATACTCAGTCCAGTTTACAAACTTAACATTAAACTGAAGCCTGCTAATTACATTATTTGAAACATTAAAATGTATTTTTGGTATTAACACTTTGTACCTGTATTTACTTGCAAACAGATTATTAATGACATGTATGCACAATTGTGACGTCTTATTACAATTACCAAACAGGATTTTTTGTAGAATGTTTGAATACTTAACAATAATGTTTTAGAAAAATGTAAGCCATTTGGCCTGGTGACCAGTCTTGTTTCCTTGACCTTATAAATTTCAGTACCAGTAACATTTTATCTTATACAACATTCCTTGTAACTACCCATTCCAGCCTGAAAGATTTGAGCTCACATACTTTTTTTTCTTTCTACATATTCCAGATGCTTAACCCATAACTTCTTCAGCACTTACTCGCACCTTTAGTCATTCGTTGATATACTTGCAACTTGATACTAGAATGCAGTTGTAATAAACATTAACTTGCCTAACTATGCATAATATTGTTTTTGAATACTGTTTGTGCTGGAGCCTTTGCTATTTTTGATGCTATTATACAATTACAAAATATTGTAAGAAACAAAATAGATATTGACTTAACTAACACATGCTTAAAACAGATATATTTACATAATTTACATTTGTTGTTGTGTGCCTTTTGCTGCACTTTAGGTGCAAAGAAAATACATGCAGTCAGTCTTGTGATGTCATGTCTTTACTGCTTTTAGCTTTACTTTCATTTGATTTCTATGCCCTAGAACTGTTTTGTTATTTGAAATGGTTTGAAAAATCACCATTTAAGTGCCTTGCTTTAACTGAATGAAAGTTTCTGCTGTGTACACAACCATTTTCTAAACGTAGAATAGTACGCTGTAAATTATTTCCTATCAGTGTAGCTGTTGCTTTAACTCTTTACTAACCAGATTATATTTGTCAGTATTTTGTTTTGCTGACTTTAAGGCTCTTATGTACTTTTGAAAAAGTGTTTGCATATGTTGTCTGAACTTTTTGAACTCACTCTGACTGTCTTAGAAGTTTATTAAATCTTTTTGTCAGTTCACCATGAACCTCATCTCTGTTTTTATCTGTTTTGTAATGTGCATTGGTTTTATGCCAGTTTTGTCTACCAAGATGTACAGAAGATTCTGTAAATAACCGACTTGACTGATATTGTAACTCTGAAACTAACATTTTACATGTGGTGACAGGACATAATGCAACTGGTTGTTTACTATTACTGTTATGCCATTGCACACAGAAAGCAGTTTCATATGACTTGCACAATGAACGTTTACTGTCATACCAATGATGTTGCTGTTTCAGATACCAGTTAAATGTAATGCATTTACATAAAGCATTGACATCAACTTTATCTAGTAAAATACTACATGTGCTACAGTTATGTTTATACCAATCTTTAAATCCTGACCATACATGTGCTGGACTATTATTACTGTCTACGTGAAAGGTAGTCTTAAACTTTACATTTTTGTGTTTTATGGCATCCATGTTGTAGAATAAGAAACAAAAAGAGAATTACCAGTTTCTGTGTGGAAAGAGATCAAGCCTTCTGTTGAGAAAGCATGGAAAATCTCTCAGTAATTCTCCCAAAAGGTGGTCAAACACAGCTGGCAGATTCAGCTGTGCAAATGTACAGGACCTGTGGAACTTGTAGAGATCAGCTGTGCTGTTCTGCAACTGGATCTTTTTGCACAGGATAAACAAGAAGGCAGCACTGCAACTGGACGTACTAACTGAATAAAATAAAAAAGAAGCTGTAATTGTCACAAAAGGAAACCATTTGGTCCGTCAACTGTGGCTCACCATTGAAAAATTATATGCATGTCTTCTGTTGGTTTCTTGCTGTTACTTGCATTAGTACACATGCATACCACAGTATCTAGCTCTTAGTATGACCAACTACTTTAATACTGTATTGTACTAAGTACAGTAAATACACTGAGACAAACTATTTCAGTTAGTATGACTTTACTATTACATTCTTCTTTTGGATCTGCAAGCATTCAATACAGATGCTCTCAAGTCTCTATGGCAAATTCCCAAAGCTTGTTTATACACACTCAGATTTATACCAAAGTCTGATATTTTTTCTCAGTCTGATGTATAACAGTCTTCCTTTGTCGAACACTTTTTATTTGTTCTTCTAATTTATGATTTGTCCTTGATTCCTTTTCAAGTTCTGTGGTTCAGGGAAACTCAGTCTTGCATTATCTGAAACATGGTGTTCCAGCACTATCTGAAACTTGATGTTCTAACTTTATCTTGCTTGATGTTACATATTTTTACTTCACTGATGTCTTTCCAGCTGCCATCTGCACAGCTATTTTTACAGACTTTGTTTCTCAATAACATACTCCTTTACATGGATGCCGATATCTAATTAAGCTATATATGTTTTCCAGCACACTTACTACTTCCTAATTTTCAACATTTTATACTATTCTAAATTAATCCTTTATCATTCTTGCAGCTTTTTATTCAAGCTAATAATCATGCTAGCAACAGTTTTGAAAAGACAGTGAATATACTAAATAAAACAGAATACTATAATTCTTTCAGAGGTGACTGAGTAGTCATGGACTTAGGGATACACATAGATAGTAATCTAGCCTTTGATCATCACGTGTCTACAGTGGTGAGGAAATCATTCTATGTTGCACAACTTATAAACAAAGGTATGGCATTTAAGTCCAAGGAAGTCATTGTTCCACTGTATTCGGCATTCATCAGACTTATTATTGAGTACAATGCCCCCTTTGGTATGTACCAAACCAGGCATATCCACCAATTGGAGTATCCAAAGAGGTTCCTCACTAAAAGAATGCAGACTGTCTCAAGCCCCTATCCCTGTATTCTGTCTCCTACAGCTTTTTGAGGGAAGATCTATCACACCTCACTCTGTTGGACTTCCTGCATATCCACAAAACAAACAGCACCAGAATCACCTATTCTAAAGACTTAAACCTTGCCTGTGATATAAATAGGATCTGCTTCAGAGATAGGTATGTATCCCAGAGACTACCCCATCTGTGGGACAGGCTTCCCATCCACGTGAAGCAGAGTTCCTCCCTAACTCAATTCAAATGTAACTTGGACAATTGGATGGGAAACTAGAAATGTATCCCTGGTTTGGCACCTATGTCTCTAATGGACACAGGTAACCTGTAAATGGTTCATCTCCCAGGCCCATGCTTATACTTGTCAAGGGTAGCAGAACTTGTCAGATATTTGGCATGCATGGCTAGTCTTAAAAAGGCCCTTGTGGTTGTTAGTCTAGTGAACACCTATGAACCTATGAGCCTAAACACCTATGAACCTTTCAAGAAGGTATAACAAAGACAAATGCTTGATGCCAAAGCCGTGGTTTAAAACTCAATACCAATACCAAGAAATGCATTATAGTAACTTTTGGGAAGTCTGCCAGCCCGGGTAACTATGCCATCAATAAAACACCCCTAAAAGTTGATTCATTAGTCAGGAGATCTGGGAACTCATTTAGATAGTAACCTAGTCCAAGGAAGTAAGATAATCCTTCTATGTTGCTCAACTTATAAGCAAGGGCATGGCATCTATGTCCAGAGACGTCATCACTGAACTCGGCCCTCATCAGACCGATCATAGAGTATAATGCCCTCTTTGGTATGTACAGTACCAGACACATGCAACAACTGGAACATCCACAAAGGTGCCTTACAAAAAGAACACAGGGAGTAAACAACAATGTTCTATGCTGATCATTTCAAAGCCCTGTCTCTTTACTTAGGATCATACATACTTCTGAGAGGTGATCTTTGCTTGACATGCATAGCATCCCTGGACCCTGTTTTGATGAACCTTCTGCACATCCACAAAGCAAACAGCATCAGAACTACTAGATTAAAAGACCTAAAATTTCCTTGCAACATTAATAGGACATGTTGGAGAGACAGATATGTTTCTCAGAGAATTCCCATTGTCTTGAACAGGCTTGCCATCCATGTTTAGTGGAGTTCCTCCCTATCCCTTTTTAAGCACAACATGGGTAATCCTCCCTATCCCTTTTTAAGCACAACATGGGTAATCAGAAATTCACCCCTGATCTGGTGCCTTTTTCTGTGATGGGCAGACACAATCAGTAAATCACCCCCCCCCTGTATACCCGTATAAATCAAATTTGTGGTTCACATTTGGATTGCGTTGGCTAGGCTTATAAGGACCCAAGTCATCATTATAAATGCAAAATAAATAAAAAAACAAACAAATAAATATATTTTTAAATGCATGAGTTAATGATTTATGTTGTATAACAGCATAGTTTAATTTGAAGTGGGCTCCATTTTTATGGGTCAGTTCATTAGTTTTGGTTCGTTTTTATGAAGGAAGAAAACTGATACATTAATCAACAGCTTGTTGAAAGTGTTTTTGCTAGTTTGTTAAAGAAATAAGAGCTGAGATGATCATAAGTAAGAGCTGATTGTTGAACTCTGGTGAAATATGAAATGGTAACTCTTTGCTGAGATTTGATATATACTGCATGCTATAATTTGCAGACTCTTGTCTGTAATGACATAATTCCACTTTGTGTGTGGGTCTAGTAATAGTATTAGTAATTGTAATAGTGCTGCATGCTGAACAGATCCTTTCACAAAAAACAAAATTGTTTAGTTTTAGCCCACATTGTCATCCATAAAAAAATGTATTAAATAACACAGAAGATTGCTCTTACATTGTATCTCAGGATATCTTGCCATCAGAAGAAAACCCCAGCGTAGTGTTGTAGAGGTTGTTTCTGTCCCAGCTCCAAACAAATTTGATGTTGAGTAAACAAGGTTTTCATCATGGAAATACGTGAATTCATTTTTAGCCCTCTGCAAGGAACAAGAAGCAAATAGTAATCCTTCTATAACTGTTAATTTGTTATCTCAAATACATTTAGAGATGAGTATTATGTAATGATATACTAAACGTCTATTTCACCATTCTTTGCAATTTTATCAGCACATTTTTTTTAATTTTGCTATTGACAAGGAGTCATTTGCTGCTGTATAAGGTTCCTGACACTTTGCCTTGATTTACTGGTATAGTCTGTGGTTGGAGGTTTGCATTTATTAATTTGTTTTAGATGATGGGCTTGAAATTTGAGAGATCCTTAATGGATGCTCAACGTTCCTCAGCAGAGTTTTTATATACAAGTATCACACAGGAAAAAGAAAAAGTCTGCTGCTTCATCTTTCCAAGGTTAACCCAGAAATATTCATTAGTAACCTGTCATCTATTAAATGGAGCTTCCTAGAAATCTTTGCTTAGATGATGCTGTAAATGAATTCAGTACAACTTTCTTGAATATACTAAATGGCACTGCATCTCCTAGAAGGAAGAGACTAAAAACAAATAATGCAATTTGGCTATCCCAAAAGAGTAGAATGCTAATACACGATAGATAAAAAGCATGGAAAAAAATGACACAAATATAAAACAGCACAATAACTTGAAAAAGTCAGAATGATTCTCAGTCGTACTAAAAAGCAAATTAATGAAGACAAAAAACTATACTGCAATAACTTTCAGAATAATAGTAAACACAACTCTAAAAAATTCTGGACAGCCATTAAAGACATCTTGTATCCTAGCCATAAATTCAACCCTAACCCCTCTCCCAATACTCATCACTCAAAACCGCAATACATTTTGGTGCTTATTTCACAGATAATATAGAATCTCAAACCAAGGATTCCCCAACATCTAACTCTGTCCAGCAACAACGTATCACTTTCACCTTCAAACCTGTGCCTACATCCTTTATAAAACTACTCTTAAACAAACTCAAACCGTGCTCTACTTCAGCTGATGACCTTCCAAGTGAATACCTTAAAACAGCAGCTGATAATATTGCCTACCCTCTCTCAATAATTATAAATTGATCAATCCAGAAATCCCTCATTCTCTCTCTGGAAAAAGTCACACATTATCTCTCTGCACAAAGAACGAAATTCAACACACACTGCGAACTTTAGATCTGTAGCAGTCTTATTTTCCTGTCTCCAAAATACTTGAAAAATATATTCAAAAACAATTGCTTAACTATCTCCTGCAGGAGCAACTGCTATCTCCCACATAACATGGCTTCGTCCTTCTCATAGTACTACCACTGCACTTTTAACCTATATAGATGCCGTCAATAAAGGTAGAGATAATGGCAAACTAATTTCCTCCTTCTAGACTTGTTTAATGCCTTCAACACAGTTTGCCATAGCAAACTTTTACTTCAAATGTCCTCATTAGATCTCTCTCAGCCCACCCTTTTATGGTTCAAAAACTACCTATCCAATAGTGTCAGTCAGTAAAATGGCATTTCACCCTCTCTAAATACCTCTCAGTCACCACCGGTACACCAGAAGGCTCTATTCTTGGTTCCCTCCTTGTTTACATTCTCAGTAATACCCTCCATACATTCACACAATAGCCCTCCCTAATACAGTATGCAGATGTATCCACATTCAGTTGCATGTCTGACAACATGGCACACCTCCAAAACATTTACAGGAAGCTTTTAAAAAAAAAAAAGACAATTATTTTTTGTCCTCAAATTCATCTCCCATGAAAAAACAAAATATAAAGTCCTCTTTCTTGATAATACAATAATTGAAGTAATTTCTCATAGCAAATTATTAGTGATGAGAGTGGATGGTAATCTTAAATTTGACCTGCATACACAAATTTGCAAAAGAAAAACTCATGAAAAACTAGGGATGCTTTATAAAGCCCAGAACTTTGACTAATTTGGTATAATTATTTAAATTGTATTTGTTTTTTGTATTATTTTTAAAGACTGTAAAATTATTGTTCTTAAAATGTTTTGTAATACCTGGGAGCTTTTCTCCCAGGGTCTCCAATGGAAATGAACTCTTAACCAGTTGGATTTTCCTGGTAATGAAATTTCAGTAAATAAACAATTAATAAATAAATAAAATACATTTACAGCAACAAATGAAATCACTGTAATGCATGGATGGAAAAAATGTCATCTTGTTTATATTTGCTTAGAGTGCTTGAAAAAAAAGGAATAAAATAAAATACAATCAAAACATACCACCTGGTTGTGCCTGATGTTGCAAAACATCCCTGATTTGGCCTTATATTTTTGCCCTGTCCCTCCTAAAATGTTTGATTTCCTTGGTAGTTACTGAAGATTTCAATGAGTCAATAATGTTAGACATTAGAGCTTCACACTTATTGATCTGAAAATGCATGTTGATGCAAAACCAGCTGTTGTATGAACTTTTTAAATGAATTGCAGTAATATTTAAAAATCTATCCTGATTTTCAGTCTTTGTCTTCCCACTAGTTTTAGCTTTGTCCAGAATTCTTGAGCAAAGAAGTTCAGAAGTATGAAAGCAACTAACAAAAGTAACTGCAACAGTTACAAACATCTGCCATCTCCCTTCTTGTTAATCACTTAAGTGAGTGTAAGGAAAAACTAAGCTAATGAAAATAACTGCAGCAGCAGTTACAAACACCTGTCATATCCTTTACTCAATTTGTACTGCAAGGCCTGTCAAAATTCTGGGTGGTCTATTGTTTCCCTGTAATATCACCGTCAGTCATTATCTTGCTTATTTGATCATTTTTTTCATTGAAAAGGCTTTCTGTTGTTTAATTTATTCTACTTGTTAGTCTGACTTGTACTATATGGCTTTTGGCTACATCTACCATTGAATTATCCCTACAGGTCATTGTGCATATTGATAACAGAACAACTTAGTTTAATTTTTACATGTTGCACAAATTTTAGCATTCTGTAGCATTATAAAATGCACTATAACCAACTTACTATAGGCATTCAACAATGCAGAAAGTGAATAGGAAAACAATACCCTAGTTTTACTAATCAGTAATGAAACACTCATGTTTGGCTCCTTCCCATTTCTTTGGGACTTGGAGCAATCTTTTTTTTACATCCTGCTGTGATGTGATCCTTACTAAAAATTATTTGCAGATAGGAAGTGAAGGTTTTTGTTTTGCCCATTCATTTTTCTCTTTTTGCTGGCTTAACATTGGTTAAGACACTATTAATCCAAGTTTTTACTATTTTTTTGGGGGGGATTATTCAAATTGAAATCAGCTGAGACAGGAGTGGTCATCAAAAGCAAAAAACAGTGAAATGTACCTTTTGTCAAGGAGCTATTAACTCAGAGCTGTTTGTATTTAATCATGGATGGGTGGAGTTCAGGAGTACCACCACTCAATCAACTCTTGGTGAACATTTGCAAGGAGGATTCAGTAAATTTCACTTCAGTCAATTTTATTATGGTCAGCCGTAGTGAAAACAAGTTAAATGGTTACTTACTGACAAGATTGCATTGTTAAATCATTCTGTATGCATCCATCTTCTTGCATTAATTGCAAAATAAATGGCTAAATTCTATCTGTTTTAAATGTAGCATCATAAGGCCCACCTTTCTTATAGCAGTTGTTAAACAAATGCCCATGTTCTCACCATTTTGTATTGTACACATTTTGGCTAATGTGGCTATTGCTCTTAAATGAATTTAGCTGACACATGAATTTATTCAACTGGTCCTGGAAAACCTTCTGTACAAACTCACCAGAATCAGGGTGGATACTTTTTTATCTGAATGAAGTACTTTATTATTTGTATTTCTTCACATCCATTAACTTTTGATTAAATGTATTTGAATGTGAAAGTTATTTTGATCCATAGATCTTTGCACTGGATTTTTTCAGTCATGCTTGTTTTATTTTTGTAGTTAGATACCATAAATGGAAGCCATAATGTATATCACAACCCTAGGCATCTTTTTTCTAGTGCAGTTATGTCCTATTACTTCCCCAATCTGCTGCCCTAGAAATACATTTCATTATTGTAGTAGCTCTTGCTTCCTCTTCCACTTTCCTATTATATTGGTAAAAGAGAATGAATGAGTCGGTAGTAGACAGGGGGTCGATTGCATCATGTAGAATTGTAAAAAGAAAGAATAAATAAAAGAATGTAGCTTTTGTTTGCTATTTTCACTGTTAAAGCAGTGCTAAGGCATTCACAAATGTACTGTTATTATCTGGTAATACTTTTCCTTATATGCATTCTTCATTCATTCCATTTGCAGGTCTGTCCTTACCATGTCACCATCATGTTCCCTTATCCACCCAACACAGGATTGCCCTTGCTGTCTTTGACTGGCTTAAGCTAAATACTTCCTTGCTACCACTCACTTGTCTGTGGCATTCTTTCTCCATTATACTCTCCTACTGCCCTAAGTCTTATCCTTAACTGAAATATCCCACTAAGGATTCTGTGTTCCCCCTATAGCAGCTTACTAGCTGTCCTATTTTCTTGTTACATATCAGGAGAATTAGACTTCACATATGCAGTTTCCAAATTATGGTATGTACTGTTTCTTACATTAAGACAGCTTCTATTGCTCGAAAGAGGCATTGAAAACATACAGTCCTTCCCACAGGCAGTGTTACTATATCTTCTCTTTATCTTCTGTTCACTCTTATATATGTCCCTTAAACTTGTCTACTGCTGATTTTACCTAACCTGCCTCAAATTATCATGATACATTTCTGCCAGAGTATCCTTTTCTACTTTTAGTGTCACTGTTACCTCTTTCCTACTACACTAAACAAGTATTTCCTTCCCATTATGTCTACTGTTTGTTCAGTTCCTCTTATCTTGATTCATTGCCTACTCCATCATGACCAGTTGGCTTATTATAGCAATAGCATGCTAAGAACATACATAAAGCTTTGTCACTTTTTTACCTCTACCACCCAAACTTACAAGGCCAACAATCCAAGCAGTAGGCTGCTCATGTTTCAAATAACTGAAACTTGGGTTGATTGATGTTGGTATGTGCTGTATATCCTGCATTACTGACTGCTATTAACTTAGTTACCTCTGATTTGGTACATTGACTTTTGATTGCTAAGAATTAATTTAAGGTATACACATTTTGAAATAATGTTTCCTGTTTATTGTATTAAAGCTATCACTATATTGCAATATAAACTGATGATTTTTGTCAGTTATTGTAATATATGTTTTTCACCCTGGGACTTCATTGAAAATATACTATCCTTTGCTGGGATCTTCTTAGTTACTAAGGTAAATAAATAAATAAATAAATGTATAAATGATTGCAGTCTTGGGCTAAATTTCTAAACTCAGTCATACACTCAGTCACTGATGCAGTAAGATGTCTTATAGAAGACTCATATTACTATCTTTGAACTATTTGACTAAGTTTCAGTTTAAAATTATTATGTAATAAGAATACTGGTTGTGTGCATTCTTTTTCTCTTCAGTTCTTAAGATTCAGGGACATTTCCTAAAATTGTATGCTTCATGTTGTCAAACAGAGAAATAAAGTTATTTTACTATGTTATAGTGTGAATAGCACTATAAAACAGTTAAGTCACAATGAGTTCAGTGTTCTGTTTTATTTATTTGAATTTACAGGTCTAATCCCAGTAGTCTGGTGACTTGTTTTCAAGGGAAAACCTGGATCAAATACTTACTACCAAGGGGAAGTTTGGCCAAAGCACAGGGGAACTTTCCCTAATCAGCAGGTCGCATCTCTCATATGATTTCCTGCTAGGGTGATAGAGACAAGCACTGTTTCTGCATTGGTACTTTAGCAAATGGTTGTGGAGGATGAACACCTCAGTGATGCATATTACTGAACTTCAGAGGTGGACTCAGTAATTCTGTTCTAATGGACATCCTAAATGAGGAAGATACCCACAATAATGCTGAAAAATCCTGGAGTGATATCATGGAAAAGACTGTCCGCACTGTGCTGTCTTCACCTTCAGTCTCTTTTGTTAGCAGCCAGAGCATACTATCTTCTCAGGTTACAGTGCCTGTTCACACTATGCCATTAGAAACAACATCCTCAGATGGAGTTCTTCATGCTCCTGATTCCTTAGAAGGCTGCCAAGATGGTTGACATTGATTCATTGGAAGGTTACCTGATGACTGAAAATGATTCATTGGAAGACTGTCCAAATGGGTGGCATTCATATGCATCGAGGATTGCTTGTAGACCCTTACCATTCCCTGATGCAGCATGATTACTGATAGATAGATAGACAGATCGACAGATAGATAGATAGATAGATAGATAGATAGATAGATAGATAGATAGTGACAGTTTGTGGTGCTATAGCATTTCCTTAAGCATGGCACTAGTTTTGACTGAATATTTGTGTGAGACTGTACCAGTCAACTGGTTTTCACCTATGTGGTGTAAAATCAGTTAGTCACCTTGGAAATGAATCCTTTAGTATTGCCAAACAAATTTATCAGCATATTTAATATTAAAGCTACTGTTACTTCTTGGTGTGATTTTGATTTATTGCGCTGAATATGTAACAGCAAATAGTATTTGTTTTCATGGTTCCTCACTTATACTTAGAAGAGGAAAATATTTGTTTGCATTTGGTACATTGTTGTAAAGTTTATGATATAGCACCTATCAAAAGATTCCAGGGACAAATGTTTAGGGGCAAGAAAGTTTCAGCAGAGCTCTACTTTAAAAATAACAAAGTTGTTAATTTAGAAAGTGTTATTTCCATCTTTAGTTTCTATGAGACCTATAGGTATGTTAAGCAGCCAAAACCAGTTTTCTTTTCTTTTTTTTTTTGTGGTGATAAAGATCACCTTATTTAGATTTGCCCCAAATATGTTTGTAAACAGTATGGTGACAGAGGTTACATGAAAGCCAATTGCAGTCTTCACTGCAAATATTGTAAAAGTACTAGTCACTCCTGAATTAATTCACTTACATTGGGAACTCTGCTTCAGTCCACACTGGGGTTTGTTGTTCCCACTACATCTTCTTCACAATTGAGTGCTGATGTCACTGAGAAAGATGTTCATAGCAGCCTACAGTCCCTTCTGAGCTTCTTGTCATCATGGAGGTTCATCTTCATGATCCAGATGAGGATAGAGTGCGGATAACCAATCTCCCTTATCTCAAAATAAGTATAAATCTGCTTTACTACCTTCATACATATTAATCATTCCTGATTGGGGGGTGGTATTCACATAGAAATGTAGGTTAATATGGTTTTACTAAGCTTATAGACCAAGGAGACCTTCAAGATATTCAGCCACATTGCCCAGCATTATCTCCTACTATAAAATGTATTTCTGCTAGGAAACAATCAGGAAATTCTAAGTCTGCTAAGGAACTCAAACAATGTAAGGAAAGTCTACAATAACAATAGGTTCCTTAAATGTTTATACACACATTCTTGACTGAGGTGGTTTTATGTAGCTACATGAATAGCTTCTCTTTCATGTGTTGTCCTTTATTTATTTCAAATGCATATTTCACTTCTGTTCAGTACAGTGATCAGGAAGTTATTTGGAGACATCCCCTTAACTCATTCACTCCAGAGCAGCTCAGGAAAAGCTGCCTGCTTAATTCCACCATAGGAAGAACAGTGCAGCCTGAGCTCATTTTCAGAAAATCCATTTGTAATACTATACAGAAAACAAATGCTCATAACTCTTTAACTATAAGAGCTACACTAAAAATGTAAGTTGTTCAGCAGACACTGACCTTTCCAACAGTGTAAATGCTGATAGTGCATATCAAAGTCATAATTAAATATTTGGCAAGGAATGCTGATATTGTGCAATTTTTGTAACTTTTTGGAAAAGCAAAGCACAATATCTTGGTCTATGTACCATGCAGACCCATACAATTTGAATTCAATTTGTTAGTATGAATGTCAGCTTTAAAATGATACTTTAACCATAACTGTGTGATGCTCCTTTCACGAGATATTCACAGAAATATGATTAGTATATTATTTCTCATAACTGATAAATAAACAAAGCATAATATCTCATCACCTGTAACAGACAGAGCCTACATATCAGTGTAGAAGTTGTGCATCTGAATGTCAGCTTCAAAATGACGCATCATTTGTGTGATTACCATGCTAGATATGGGCATAATAATGAGAAGTATTGTAAATGTATAATTTTCATATTCGTACAAGACTAAACAAACTGTGATATCTGTACGTGTGTACAGTGCACAGACACAGTTCTTTTACCATGTTGTAAGGAGTAACACTGTCTTCAAAATGATGCATTACTTCACACAACCTTGCAAAGTTATTTACCAAGATATGAAAAAATCATAATGAAACAAACTTTGATATCTGCCTATGAGTACAACATACAGGTACCATTCTTTTACCATGTTAGAACTATAAATAATCTTTTCTAGCACATTCAGATGCTCCCTTGCAAAGTTATTGACCAAAATATGAAAAAAAAATCATAATTTTCATAACCTAAGTCCGAAACAAACTTTGATATCTGCACATGTGTCAAACATACAGGCACAATTCTTTTACCATGTTAGAACCAGCAATACTGTCTTCAAAATGAGATATTACTTGGCACATTCAGATGCTCCCTTGCAAAGTTATGTACCAAAATATGAAAAAAATCATAATTTCCATAACCATAAGTCTCAAACAAACTTTGATATCTGCACGTGTCAAACATACAGGCAAAATTCTTTTACCATATTAGAACCAGCAATACTGTCTTCAAAATGAGATATTACTTGACACATTCAGATGCTCCCTTGCAAAGTTATTTACCAAAATATGAAAAAAAAATCATAATTTCCATAACAGTTATTTGCGAAGATCAGAGAAATTAATTTTACACAACACATTTCATAATAGTGTTTTACTTACTATACTGGTCTGACTTGGTCATGGGTGTTTTCCATTCTTCTCACAATAGTGCATTGCTCTCCTCACGCCATTGTGGAGGTTGGTCAAGAACAACGCAATGCCCTCCTCAGTTAGGTGAATGCCATCCCTTCTGAACCAGTGAACATCTTCTGCGGTAATGCCGTTATGGCATATTGTCGATCCACTGACCCTGTGCATCAAGCCATGCATGAATGCATTTTGTAAACGTCTGAGCAGCAGAAGACAGTCTTACCTTATCTGAAATAAAGCATGGGTGGACACTGACAAGAGTGCACAGCCAGGGCATATGTAAAGAGAAAAAGCAGGGTAAGGACCGCCGCTCCACTAATATGCCAAGGACAGGCATGGGGCTTCAGATGTTGGTTATCTGTAGTGTCCCATAGCTGTGCCGGCTGCCCACTCAGACTGCTGATACCACTATGGTCTCATGACCTCCTTCAGTGTCAGCAGTCTGCCTTACCTCTGCCTTTTCTCTTTACATGTGCCCATTCAACAATGGACCTAAGGGATGAGGGACTGAATTAACTCACTAATTGCCTTTCCTGACCTTCATACATTTACTACTCTCATCTACATACACTGAGTACACCTGAAGGCAGGGAGACTGAGGGGAGAGCTACATCAAGGCAACATGTCAAAAGACCAAGACTGACCCAGGCTGTGTCTTTTTGCATGTTTTTGCATTACATCACAGTGGCACACCCAAGCCCATGCTTACCGAGGACAGCAGCACTATGGGACTGTGCTGTAGAGTCTCCAGGTTCCCAAGTGCGATCCCGGTGGATCACAAGATCCATGCTAGCTGGGTATGCCCCCTGTGATGCACCCAGCAACACAATATTCGGTGATGGGACAGCATAAGGTTTTTGGCTGCTCCCATTCCAGTGACTCCCAGAACAGCAGGAGACAGTCTTATCTGAAATAAAGCATGGGTAGACACTGACAAGGGTGTGTAAAGAGAAAAGCAGGGTAAGGACCACCGCTCCACTAATATGCCAAGGACAGGCATGGGGCTCCAGATGTTGGTTATCTGTAGTGTCCCATAGCTGTGCCGGCTGCCCACTCAGACTGCTGATACCACTATGGTCTCATGACCTCCTTCAGTGTCAGCAGTCTACCTTACCTCTGCCTTTTCTCTTTACATGTGCCCATTCAGCAATGGACCTAAGGGATGAGGGACTGAAGTAACTCACTAATTGCTGTCCTGACCTTCATACATTTACTACTCACCTACCACGCTGACTACACCTGAAGGCAGGGAGACTGAGGGAGAGCTACATCAAGGCAACATGTCAAAAGACCAAGACTGACCCAGGCTGTGTCTTTTGCATGTTTTGCATTACATCACAGTGGCACACCCAAGCCCATGCTTACCGAGGACAGCAGCACTATGGGACTGTGCTGTAGAGTCTCCAGGTTCCCAAGTGCGATCCCGGTGGATCACAAGTTCCAGGCTGGCTGTGTATGCACCCTGTGCTGCACCCAGCAACACAATATTTGGCGATGGGACAGCATAACGTTTTTGGCTGCTCCCTTTCCAGTGACTCCCAGCACACCAGGAGACAGTCTTATCTGAAATAAAGCATGGGTAGACACTGACAAGGGTGGCACATGTAAAGAGAAAAAGCAAGGTAAGGACCACCGCTCCACTAATATGCCAAGGACAGGCATGGCGCTCCAGATGTTGGTTATCTGTAGTGTCCCATAGCTGTGCCGGCTGCCCACTCAGACTGCTGATACCACTATGGTCTCATGACCTCCTTCAGTGTCAGCAGTCTGCCTTACTTCTGCCTTTTCTCTTTACATGTGCCCATTCAGCAATGGACCTAAGGGATGAGGGACTGAAGTAACTCACTAATTGCTGTCCTGACCTTCATACATTTACTACTCTCACCTACATACGCTGACTACACCTGAAGGCAGGGAGACTGAGGGGAGAGCTACATCAAGACAACATGTCAAAAGACCAAGACTGACCCAGGCTGTGTCTTTTTGCATGTTTTTGCATTACATCACAGTGGCACACCCAAGCCCATGCTTACCGAGGACAGCAGCACTATGGGACTGTGCTGTAGAGTCTCCAGGTTCCCAAGTGCGATCCCGGTGGATCTCAAGATCCATGCTGGCTGGGTATGCCCCCTGTGATGCACCTACCAACCTAAGAGCAGTTGGCAAAACAAAAGTGAAGAGGGACCTTCCTGGCATTGGTGCTGAAGGGCTTGGCTGCTAACTGACACGGGGGGACAGAAAGAGCACATGTACACTGAAAAAGCAGGTGAGGCACTCTGCTTTACCTCTGCCTTTTCCATTTACATGTGTCCTTTCTGCAATGGCCATTAAGAGTAGAAGGGAGGAGCTAATGTAAACCCTGTTGCCCTGACCTACATACAATGACTACACCTGAAGGCAGGGAGACTGAGTGGAGAGCTACATCTAGGCAACATGTCAAAAGACCAAGACTGACCCAGGCTGTGTCTTTTTACATGTGTCCTTTGCCGGAGGGAACCATTACATCACAGTGGCACACCCAAGGCCCACAGCACTATGGGAGAAATTTATGGCCATGGTACTCTCCAAAGCATTCAACACACAGGTTGACCTTGCAAGTCGGGCACCCCCATGATGGCTCAGCACGTTTACCCTTGCTGGCACAGTTTTTGCATCTTGATTTATGCCATTTCAATGGAAAGTGAGAGCCATGCTGAAATCGTCTCACAGCCTCTGGAACAGTAATCTCAGTGCATCTTTTCCTCTTTGTGTAACTGGCAAGTAGATGCAAGCCTAGGTTCCTTTGGAACTGTAACTGTGTTGCTGGAATAATACGTCCAGAGCGTGACAGTTGCTGATGTCTGATACTTTCACAGAATATAATGAAAGCATTGACAATGGCCACATCCCATAAGAACCAGAACAAGTACAGCCACCATTTGCGGGCCTTTCTGGCACTGGGATACTGTGTCCTCAGCTGATCTGCTCTGTCCACCCCATTCATGTAACTGTTGTACATGTTTACAACTGGTGGACATGGCACTGATGTCTTTCTTCCATCACGCTTTCTCCTGTATGTGCTGGAGACTGGCAAGGTTGGGTTACAGTTAATTGACAGGAGGAATACTGGTTGGCTATCCTTCCATTCAGTAGCTAGCAGTGGTCCACTCTGCAATTGCTTGTAGTAGCCTCGAGCTGCTTTTCCAATGGCCTGTCTGTTGAATGTAAGAGGCCTTCCTAACCTATTGGTGCACATTGTTCCACAACAGTATAGATCATCTTTCAGCAATTGCTGTGCTAGTGGAGCAGAGGTAAAGAAGTTATCAAAGTAAATGTGATGCTTCTTGCCAATCAGTCCCCTAGTTAAGTCAACTACAACTTTGTGTGCCAGCCCGACCTCTGTATTCTGCTCTGTTTTTCCAGTGTATACCTGGAATTCAAGTACATACCCATTGGTCGAGTCTGCCAACACCCACACCTTAATGCCATACCTCTCAGGCTTACCAGGCATAAACTGTCTAAATGTCAAGCGTCCACGGAAGCCAACCATGGCTTCATCTACAGCCACCTCACGATGCACATTGTAACGTGTCCTATGTGCATGAAGTACTGCATCCAGTACTGGCCGTACGTGATGTAGCTTGTCATGACCCACAGAACCTTGTGGTAGGCTAAGGCTGTTATCGTTGCAGTGGAAGTACTGCTGAATTTTTTCAAACCTATCTCTGGTCATGTACTCTGCTATTGGGAAGCGACCATATACATGGTGCGTTTCCCAGTACTGCCTCAATTCAGGAACATGTATAATAGACATGTATATTCTGACGCCTAGAAATGTGCGTATGTCTCCTGGGCAAACAGGACTCCACCGTGTATCAACCTTGCCTGCTGTGGCCTGCCTCTGTGCAGCATAGCCATTTGTTTCATTAGCAATATGGGTGTATAGCTCCTCTGGGAACATCAAATTCAGGAAGTCCATCTCTGTGCTATCTGAGCCCAAGTGATCTATTGGTCCTACTGGCTCCACAAATTCCTCAATGTGTAAAGTTTGGAGGTGTTTTTCCCACGTGATCTTACGTGGTGGGCATGCTCTGCATACCTGACTGGGTCGCAAGGAACAGTTGTAAATGGGAAGGGCTGAAGGGTTGAGAGATGGTGCTCTCTCAATGCCAGTAGCAACTGTACTGCTTGCAGTTGGTAGTGAACTGTTGACACATGCTCCATGCTGAGGCACACCCATATCATTCTCTGACAAGGAGCTACTTGGACTCATATCTAGAGGATTTTCTCCATCCCAGTCACCATACTCTGGACTACTTCCCAGATCATGCACAGTCGAAGGCACAGCCACACCTTTGTCGGCACTTGCAGTGCCAAGCACTGTGGAGGACTGCATAGTTGTGTCAGTCAGACCACGTGCTTTTGTGAACACAGATATAGGCAAGTCATCATCTGCATCATACTCTGAATGCACTTGGTGGCCATTGTGTGTGGCCAACTTGTGTGTGGGCACCTTCCTTAGGTGTGCAAGTGGCACCTCATCCTCACTGTCATGGTCACTGTCATAATTACTGGTCATGTCTACTTTGGTAACTCGTAGTGGTCTTTCAGGAATGGCGGCCACAGGGGCATCATCCATATCACAGGCAACGGCCTTTTCAGTGGAATGTCATCCTCTGAGTCATAATCATCATCCTCACTCTGGTTGGCATTATGTGGTACATCAAGGTGCATACCATTGTCTGAACCACTGCTACAACCATCACAGTCAGTTTCCTCACCCAACAGGTAAATGCTGCTTGCTTTCTCCTCAACAGAGGGCATCTTTGGTGGTGGCTGTGTTGCTTTACACTTGAAATCACACCTGAAAAACACAATGCAATGCAACATTCTGATGTAATATACCTGCACAGAAGCACGTGAAAAGCAATGCACTCATTTCTCTCTCTCTCTCATATATATATATATATATATATATATAATATATATATATATATATATATATATATATATATATATATATATATACATATATATATATATATATATATATATATATATATATATATATATATATACATACATATACATACACACACACATACACACACACACACACAAATCTATATATTTATATCTCCATCGATATATATCTACATACACATATTTAATGCTAAATAAAAGAGCAAGACTATAATCAGTAACTTAACAGAATGACTTCATAGTTCGAAAGCACAGGAAATATTTTACCACAGCAGTGCAGAATAGTCACAAAGAAATACAACATATGAGTTTGAATATTGTCATTGCCTTATAGTTAAAAACAATTTATGATTTTCTGTCAAATAAGAGGATGCAAAGCAGTCAATAATAATATATATATATTCAAATTCTTCATGCATTACACCACAAATCCTCTTATTCCAGCCACTTTCTCATGAAAAAACAGCAATTGAAGATGTAATGTGTACATTTTTCCTACTAAAGCGCTTACATTTCTTGAAATTCTATACATGACATAAATGAAAGTAGTGTGGAGGGGTTGGGGGTGTGTTGCAATCACTGCAAGTGGAGAAAGAGCCAAATGTGAGTTGTGCTTTCATCAATGTGATAACGACTTCTACTTATGTGAATAACACTGACAGCTGCTGACAGTTTTACCTGAAAAGTGACAATGACTCAGTACTATATTGTGACTGCACTGTGCTAATGACTTGCAAAGTTATGCATGGCCAGACACAGGTGATAATTGCTGGCATTCATTATATTACCTTCTGCGGGTGTTAAGCAACACAATCATAATCTGTTATAAGACAATAGTCACTCAAATAGTATAACACTTGCATATTACTGAGCCCTTCCTCCCACCTAAATTCCACACATGACTGACAAAGCCAGGAGAAATGCATAAAAATAATGTAGCTCCATGTAGTCACTATGTAATAACCTTTTCTCACTCAGGCAACTACTCACTATAATCATATTAATAATAAGACAAACAGAAATAAACTAGATAGCTTGTCTTCTGCCATAGTTTTACATAATTACACACATTATTTACATCTAATTTCTATACCAGAATGCAAAATTCAAAGCTAAAATTGAAACAGCTGGCAACAACTATTGAGCCACTCCATTTCTATTACTGAACCAAAGGTTACTAAGTCGTTCAGTGCTTTGAAGGTAAAGAACAGGCTTTTCAACTACAAAATCAGCTACCAATGGATTGCTCTAGATTACCACAAAGTGAATGGATGGCATACATATATATCGATATGCACACATTTGCACAGACTTCATACATTATATATCTATACCTATACCTATATACACATATATACACATACATACACACGAAAAAAACAAACATCAGGAGGTTTGGAGGATAGCTAGTTGATGAAGAATATCTCACTCATGAAACTACTAATCACAAATAGAATACTACAAGCAGAAGTGATTTATTGTCTGCTTATTTTACATTATACTATTTACTCAATGGTGTATCCGATGAGTTATATGCTAGTATATTACACTATAAATACATTTCTGTGCTGTATTCCAAGTAATGTAACCATATGAAATTGCCACACTTAATTTCTAAGCTTCCCCAGTAACCCATCGAGTTGTTTGCATTGTGTATGCACAAGCACAAAAAAGCATAATAAACTATTTTGCCCAGCGGTCACTTCAGCAGTCACACCATGTATCCACAAGCACTTCCCTGAAATACAATGAATTATTTCCCTAAGTAACATTACTATGTCCAGGTATACATGCACCTCAATAAAATGTTTCCCCCGAAAAACACTACAGTAACATTTCCTGGTATGTGACACCACCAGCATGAACACTTCAGCCTAGCAACCCCTTCAGTCGAATGTTGAGGTATGCACACTTTCCCAAACGAAACGTGTGTAACATTTCCTAGTATGTACAAGCAGCAGAATGACGCATTCACCCAGTCAAGCCCTTCAATATAATGTATGCACAGGCACCAAAATGAAAGATTTCCCATAAACAACCATTCAGTAACATTTCCTGGTATGTACAAGCACCAACAGGAAAAAAAAATCAGAAATAAACACCCAATGTGCAGGTGGGAAATTGCATCAGATTATCTGTTGAGTAGCCATTCATTATATTTGGGGTACAGGTGTAATATAAGACAAAGTCATTACCATCTGTTAGGACAAACACCATAGTAATTCAGTCAAAGTAGTACAGCACTTATATCTTACTGAGCATTGGATATACCATGGAACACAGTGAAGACAGTCAAACAATGGAGAAAATATGGGACAACACTGATGTTGCAAAGAACTAGGCATCCCTACAAAATTTAAGAAAAACAACATGATCACTGGTCAGGGGGGCTGCCAAAAGACATACAGCAACACTGAAGGAACTGCAGGAATTTCTGTGTACTACATGTGACATCAATATCCCATATTCTCCATATGTCTGCACTATGGGGTAGTTACAAAAGGCTTCTGTCCAACCCTAACACAGAAAAACATCCAGGCCAGGCAAAAATTTGCAAAACAACACATCAAGTCTCCCAAAAGCATGTGGGAAAGTGTGTTGTGGTCTGGTGAGACCAGCATGGCTTTATAGTGTGCTTCCATAAACTATGTTTGGGGTGGTTACAAGCGACATAAGATAAATGCATGTTGTTTTGTGAAATACCTAAGACTGCACCACCAATGTACATTTATCTCCCTTCCACTTCCTCTCTGTCTCCCTGCCAAATTACTTCTTTCTCCAAGAACAAACAAACGGGGAGAAATACAGTTAATGATAACTTATCAAATACATTTATAGTGAAGCAACTGGCCTGATAAAACCTGCAAAAGAACAAAGTCAGCAAAGAATCTGCCCTATTCCCACCCACTATCTGCCCATATTCATCCATTTAATTCTGAATCACATTTACTCTTCTCACTTTCAGACTCTAACACAATACTGCTAAAAGTTTATAATAAACTGAGCTAGCTGTAAGTGGTCTTATGGTTCTCTAAGTGAAATTAATAATTTTCTAGCCATTAGTAAAGCAAAGTTGCAGATTTATGCATTTCCTACACTAGCAACTCCATCAATGAAATGTGCTCAAATATTTAGTCATCATATGAATGCGCAGTTATAAATCAGTACAGTGGTCTAACAATTAAAGCATGCAGTCAAGACTAGGGCTTTGTTGCAAAATGAAATCCTTCCTGCCCTCCTCAAACAATCAAACTGAACCATGCTATAATGCTATCACAAATATTTTCTTCTGCAGCTCTACTTACCAGCATAGCTAAATACTCTTTCACAGACATTAAATTAAGAAAAAAAAATAACAGCTCAATAGAGCCTTTAGTAATTTAATCTTAAAAATGTTTGCACTACATGCATCTAAGCTTTACTTCTGATCTTCGTAAAACATCCACGCTGCATCTAAACAAATGATAAATGTATTATAACCGCACCAGGAATTCTGCTCACTCCGATCTGCACCACTAGAAGTCACAATACTTTTAGGTGAGCTGGCTTTCTCTAAAAAGGAAAGCTTGCTCCCACCTGTGTCAGGCAAAATGAAATTATTGTATATAGTTAATTTGTTATATAGTACTACCAGAGTGACAGCACAAGCACATATTGTAATGAAAACCAAAAACAGAATTGCCTCAATTGTTGCTAGAGGTTTTCAAAAGGAAGGCACTCTTGGATACTAAGATTTCGAAGACTTTGTGAAATATTACTTCTGAATAGCACTCTGATTTTTTTTCAGTACATGACTAACCCACTTCCAATTGACAATTGCCAACCACCTGTCATATAAAGTCACAGTGTACTGACTGTACTTATGTAGTAACTAAAGCACTAAAATAAGATTTTAGGTTTTTAAAGTAATGTTTTCATGACCACTTTACAGACTAAAGGCAAAAGCCTGAGAGAGCCCGGGTGAAAGCGCTTGATTGGTTTGATTGAACCATATTCTGGCATTGTGTCTTTACCTGTTCGTATTTTAAGATATCAGCACTGGACATTAAAATATTTTATCCTGAATTCCTGAGGACTTTTTGACATGATACGTTTGTTGTTACTTGGTGGTAACATCTTCTTTTTTTACTTTTTTTATAGTTTAGTACTAGGCTATTTGCCCTAGGGCATTTATAAGCCTAGCCATAATGATGTGGCTATCGCCACCCCTTGTAGTGGTACTAAGTGTACAGAATAGATTCAGAATACTGTGCCTCTGTCTTAGTAGTGACACATTGAAGACCCCTTTACTTAATAGAATTAGTTGACTGTGCCTCTGTCTAGTAGTGACACAGGGAGGACCCCCGGGGTAAGCCTACGATCTTCCATCCACTCGTCAAGATTTCTCTTGAAGAGAGTCAGTGAGGGGCTCTGCCTAACATGATTTGGGATTCTGTTCCAGAGTGTGGGAAGCCTCTGAGTTATGAATCTGTCCCTCCAGCATGTCCTATTCATATTTGTGCTGAGGTTCAAATCTTTAGCTCTCGTGGTTCTGGTGGATTTGGATTTGTAGGGTCAAGAATGCTAATTTGATTATTGGATGCACACGTCAGCCTGTTAATAGCCGGCTAGCTGTAGTTGTTCAAGAACAGAGCACAATATTCTCTAACTGATTTAGGTATATTAGGAGGACTGGTAGTTAGCAATAAAATGCTAACTAATTTTGTTTAAACTGACCATGACTTTATGAGTTTCAGGTCGGTGTTATATGGGATCTAGCGTGAGACAACGGAATTCTGTATAAATACGGGCATGCTCCCCCAGCTCCTGGAAGGATCAATGAATGATGGGTGCCAGACTCAAATATAGTAGGAGCACTATCCAGACAGTGAAACCATGTTTCTGCAACTACACAGATATGGATAAGTTTGAGGGACAGGAAGCCCCCCTTTAACTACACAAGCCCAATCATCTTCATTGAGAAATAAACTAGTTAAAACACTCAGCTTATGAAAATCCAGATATCCATTATTTTATTTATTTATTTATTTATTTTGCTTTCTAGAGAGTGGTCTGTCTGTTTGTCGAGGTCTCTCTCTCTCTCTCTGCTGTGGGAGTTGTTGTTTTTGTTTTTAGCTTCATTAGAACAAACCCATAATGTAACTGACATCAGGCTTTTCATAGCCTGAAACTTCTGAGAGAATAGCTGTATACTCTCTACATATGCCGGCAAGCCCAAAAAAGGGCAAAATATGTCATCTCTACTAATAGGATAGTCTGGCTTAAAATACCTGTGGAAATAAGTAAGGATCACTGTCCGTTTAGAAAAACAGCTTGCTGAAACACCTGTAACTCCTTAAGGGATAATATTCAAAATGATGCTTTCTCCCATCAATACACCTTTGAGCCATTAAAAAATAATGCAGACAGTCATTAATTCTTTGTGTGCTGGCAAAGCTTTTTTTGCCTTCTGAAAGGATGGCAAGATGTTCAAGGTAAGGTGAACTAGCCCTGAATCTCCAGATCTTGTTTTTATGAAGCATTCTAGCATATCAAAGTTGACAGATTATCCAGCAGTCAACAAAGGAAACCCATAATCAAGAACTGTCAATGGTAGGTTTGCATTAAGTGATAACAGACAGGAAAGTTTATGGCATGTAGAAAGAGGTAGCCAAAATAATCTTAAATCTGTCAGACACAATCATTACTCGAGTACCATCTACACAAAAATAAAATGAAACTGTGACCTGATACAGGCGAACTGATAATGCCAATACTATGCCCCGCACCCCTGCTAGTTACACATACTAACTCAGAGAAAGCTGTAAGTGGGAGGCTTGTAGCTATAGCAATCTTGAACTTAAAACATATTCACATTGTTCCCACTGCAGGTTTCACTGTTCCAATGACCATAAGTGCAGCCCTCCAAATTTAAAAAGATGTCCCCATAAATCAAGATGGGAAGCAAAGGCACAGCTCTCAACCAATCAGGTCCAAATCTCAAGAGAATCTGGGATAGAGAAATAATCAGGAACACTTAAAATATTAGTACTATTAACACGAAACATTGACAGACTAAAGCTGTGTGAATCAATATACGTTTTATGAACTAAAAGAAGGCTATAATTCTAATAATGTATTATTTATTAAGCACAATTCACTACCTTTTTGTTTCCCCCAAAAGTCACCATCTTTCAGAAAGATTACGAGGGACAGAGATAAAATATGAGTAAAAATCAGGGACAGTTGAGAGGTATAAACAGAGATTAAGCTGACAGTGCTGTGGAACCAGTTAGGTGTTTATGGCATTTCCCATCCATACATCTGCCACTCCTTTTCCCATTTTTGAACGTGGAGTTGGGGCGTCACTACTATTCCAGAAATAATCTGCGACACTTGTAAAATATTAGTACTATTAACTAAAGGCGTTGACAGAACAAGAGAATGTGAATTAATACCATTTTCTGAAGTCTATAAAACTCTCGTTATAGTCATTTATTACGTGTACTTCACCACTTTTTCAACAGTCAAAGTTCTAGGAGGGGTTAAGAGGGACGGGGCTAAAATCTGTATTAAAATGAAGGGCAGCTGAGAGGTACGACTTTGACAGTGACAATCATCGCGAGTCAAAGTTAACATACCTGCTCCAAATTCACTTGCCAAAATTCCTTTGTGTGTGTATAAACTAGTACCCTGCTGACTGATTTACAACTAAAGACAGATTGTGTCCGATTTCTCAAATTAAGAAATCCTGAGGCCCCCACCCTACTTTTCAACCTTAGTGCTAGAAATCTGAACAAAGTCTGGGAAAATACGATGGACACCAGCCCAAAAATAGGGACAGATTTTAAATATTCCTTTTATAAACTTAGAAAGTTATCAGAATAACAGGGTTTGTTAACATGCATTTTTCGAAAGGATTTGAAGTCTGAAATTCAAATGTATGTTATTATTTAGTGACTTCAATAACCAGAAAATCACAAATGTTCTGAGGAACAGACCAAAAATATGACGCAAAAATCTGGACAGTTGAGATGCATGAATTAATTAACAATCGAACAGTGTTACGTTTACATAAGGAAGCTTCTGACACATCGCGTCCGTAGACCGTTAACGCTCGAGCCTTTTACAACTTTTGCTGCGCATACACCTCTTATGTACACGCGTTTGTACCGACACACAACTCCTACAGAAAAGAACTATATAACTGACTTTGTTATAACTGACTTACTAGAAAGCTGATTTTAATACTATTGCTCTAATCATACCAAATTAAAACGCCCTTTACTCGCATACACGTTCAACCCTGCTTGGCTTTATTAACCAACGCCCCTACTGTACCTGCCCTTGTTGGTTAGTAGCCACAACCTAAGAATCGTTCCACTTTTTACATAGGTTTGGTTAGGTCTTCTGTGTACCACTGTTAATGTGCAATAATGAGAATTTCTACGCACTACTTTGACTTTTCATCCCATTTCTCGTCGACTTCCTTTATTTGTATTCTTGCATCTTTTTTAACAAGATGAGGCCATCAGCACAACTGTATGTTTTAGAGGTCAGACTGGGAATACCGATGTTGCAGTAAATGAACCAGACAAGCAGCGCAGTTCTACTGATAACAGAAAATAACAACCCATAGGGCATTTGGTTCCTAGAACAGTTGAAACACTGATGACATGAGCCTAAATCCCCGTAATGTGCAAGTGAATACTCTGGAATTCTCATTTTCCTTTTTAGCTTTCTTAATTTTTCTACGACTATGCAGGACGTTCAGATGTTATCATATAAACATATGCGCACAGTGTAAACAGATAAGAGCAGCATAAAAAAAAAAAACTCTTTGAAAAACCAGATGCCAAAGTAAAAAATAAATGAGAGCTTACCGGCAGACACAAAAAAAGAGCCAAGCTGACTGGGAATGACAATAGTGCGATCCGAGAAATCTCAGAATGTCGGTAGTAAAAAAAGAGGATCCAGCGGCAGGTGAAATCTCCAAATCTTTGGAAAAAGAAAAGAAATACCTGCTGCTGGACCCTCTATTTATTTAGAGGAGACAAAAGAAATTTAGTTTGAGGGTGGAGGTGTTATGCAAGTGGTGGCTTGGATTGCAAGAATCCGATTGGCTGCCACCACTTGCTTTATGAAGAACTTGCAAACGCAATTTTCTGCACAATCTTTAATGGTACCTTAATGTAATAACAAGCTGAATCGTAACTACAGAAGGTAATTTACACATTCTGTTATGATTTCAGCTTGTTTAACATTAAGGTGAAGTACAAATGTGGATGACAGTTGGTCTCGCTTGTGGAAGGCACTCGGGGGTAAAGGCTTGGAATTTGTATCTTCCCATGGCGCGCTCGGGGTTAAGCACATAGGCGCCATGAGAAGGTACTCGGGGTTAATGAGTTAATTAGACTAATCTAAATGGTAAAAAGGTCACACAGACTTACCAGTGTTTCAGTAAAATGGTTTCTAAATGCACTGGCTTTTTACTTTTTAAGTCTTTATGGATACATTCAGGCCAATAAAGCCAATCCCCGCTAGCTGTTGACATGCCACATTTTGGTCTTTCACTGTAAAACGTTATAGGCACTGTATACTGGCAAAGTCAGAAAACAGCAGGCTTGATTTTAAGCTCTGAGTTTATAAAGTACAGCCAAACAATCCACTTATGCTGTACTGACAATGTCTGAAAAGAATTGAAACATGACATGTCTGCAGCTAATGAGGTTTGGCTTTATTGGTCTGGGTGTACCCATAAGTACTTAAAAAGTAAAATATCATGTGGATTCAGACATGTTGTAGCTTAAACATAAATGATTGCAAACTAGGAGCAGTCACAGAATGCCCCCCCTCCCCACAGGGCACTAACATCCTACAGTTAGAGATAATACAGACACATGACTGGTGCCAAAGCCATGACTTAAAACTCAATGCCAAGAAATGTATAATAGCACCCCTTGTGAAGTCAGCCACCCAAGGAAATTATCTCATTGACAGCACACCTCTAAGAGTAGAACCAGTAGTCAGGGATTTGAGTATGCATGTAGATAGCAACCTTAGTTTCAATCAATATGTGTCTAAGGTAGTAAGGAAATAATTCTATGTCGCTCAACTTATAAGCAAAGGCATGACATCTATGTCCATGGAAGTAATAACAAAAACCGGCAATACCAGTCAAATCACTCTTAGGACAAAGTGATTAGATAAGAAAACAAACCAAAGAAGTGATATCACAGCTGGGATATACATCTTTAATATCAAGAGGTTAAAAACAAGTTAAAACAGTAAAATGAGATGAGGAATTTGTTCTTGATGACCTGTGGAAATATATGCTTGGGATGCATACTAGTTCAATGCAAAGAATTGTTCCTCCAGCATGATGCAAAGGATTGAATGAGTTACTTCCCCTTAAGCCTATGCTAAGGAGGCGTTGCCTGAGGAGATGATTATGATTGGTTAATACCTTCATTTAATGCTGCACTCATTGATTGAAACCAGATCTGAAGAAGGCTTTATGCTGAAAGCGCTTATCTCATTTTATTGTTTTAACTTGTTTTTAACCTCTTGATATTAAAGATTTATATTCCAGCCATTATATCACTTCTTTGGTTTGTTTTCTTATCATGTCCATGGAAGTCATTGTTCCACTGTATTTGGCCCATCACTGAGTACAATGCCCCACTCAGTATGTACCTGACTAGACACATGTAACAGGTGGAATGTCTTCAGAGGATCCTCACAAAAAGAATACAGGGCACAAATACCTTGTCCTATACAGAGCACCTCAAAGCCCTGCCTTTGTACTCCTGCAGACTGCTGGGAGGCAAAATATGCCTAGCAAACAAGACATAATTGGATCACACTCTGATGGACCTTTGCATATCCATAAAAAATTGCATCAGAATTACTTGTGCTATGGATTTAAACTTTGCTTGCAGCATGAACAGGACACATTGGAGGGAGAGGTATGTGTATCAGAGATTTATCTTTCTCTCTAACAGGCTTCCCATTTGTGCAAAGCAGAGCTCTTCCCTATCCCTAATCATGAGAAACCTGGACAAGTGGATGGGAAGTAGGAAATACATCCCAGGTCTAGCACCTACAGTGGATATAAAAAGTGTACACATCCCTGTTAAAATGCCAGGTTTTTGTGATATAAAAAAACAAGATCACAATAAATAATTTCAAAACTTTTCCCACCTTTAATATGACCTATAACCTGTACAATTCAATTGAAAAACAAACAAATCTGTTAGGGGAAAAAATATAAAAAATAAAAAACGTACAATAACCTGGTTGCATAAGTGTGCACACCCTTAAACTAATACTTTGTTGAAGCACCTTTTAATTTAATTACAGTATTCATTCTTCTCGGGTAGGAGTTTATCAGCATGGCACATCTTGACTTAGCAATATTTGCCCACTCTTCCTTGCAAAAGCACTCCAAATCTGTCAGATTGCGAGGACATCTCTTGTGCATAGCCCTCTTCAGGTCACCCTTTAGATTTTCTATTGGATTTAGGTCTGGGCTCTGGCTAGTCCATTCCAAAACTTTAATTTTCTTCTGGTGAAGCCATTATTTTGCTGATTTGGATGTATGCTTGGGGTCATTGTCATGTTGAAAGGTGAAATTCCTGTTCATCTTCAGCTTTCTAGCAGACGTCTGAAGGTTTTGAGCCAAAATTGACTGGCATTTGGAACTGTTCATAATTCCCTCCACCTTGACTAAAGCCCCAGTTCCAGCTGAAGAAAAGCAACCCAAAGCATGATAATGCCACCACCAATGCTTCACAGTAGGGGTGGTGTTCTTTTGGTGATGAAAAGTGTTGTTTTTTTTGTTAAATGTACCTTTTGGAATTGTGGCCAGAAAGTTCAACCTTGGTCTCATCAGACCATAGCACATTTTCCCACATACTTTTGGGAGACTTGATGAATTGATTTGCAAATTTTAGCTGGGCCTGGATGTTTTTCTATGTAAGAAAAGCTTCATCTTGCAACCCTACCCCATAGTCCAGACATATGGAGAATATGGGAGATGGTTGTCACATGTAGTATACAACCAGTACTTGCCAGAAATTCCTGCATCTCTTTTAGTGTTGCTGTAGGTTTCTTGGCAGCCTCCCTGATTAGTTTTTGTCTTGTCTTTTCATCAATTTTGGAGGGACATCCAGTTCTTTGCAATGTCACTGTTGTCCCATATTTTCTCCACTTTTTGATGACTGTCTTCACTGTGTTCCACGGTATATCCAATGCTGTGGAATTTTTTTTGTACCCTTCTCCTGACTGATATCTTTCAAAAATTAGATCCCTTTGATGTTTTGTAAGCTCTCTGCGAACCATGGCTTTTGCTGTAGCAGGCAACTGAGTAAATGTCAGGAAAATCCTACTAGAGCAGCTGAACTTTATTTGGGGTTAATCAGAGTCTCTTTAATTGATGGCAGGTGTATACCCAAGAAGACCGAATGCTGTAATTAAATTAAAAGGTGATTCAGCAAAGTATTAGTTTAAGGGTCTGCACACTTATGCAACCAGCTTACTGTATGTTTTTTGTTTTTTATATTTTTTCCCCTAACAGATGTTTGTTTTTCAATTGAATTGTACAGGTTATAGGTCACATTAAAGGTGAGAAAAGTTTTGAAATGATTTATTGTGGTCTTATTTTTTTAAATCACAAAAACCTGGCATTGTAACAGGGGTGCGTACACTTTTTATATCCACTGCTATGTCTGTAATGAACAGAGGCTGCCTATAACCCTTACTCTAGCTTATATATACCCCTTAAAATAGTCTATAAGGCAAATAAACTTGCAGGATACAATTGGGATGCTTGGCTCAGCTTATAAAGGCCCCAGTGGTTCTTAGCCTAGTATTCTCCTATGCACATATGAACCTATATCCCATGTGCCTCCACTACAAGGGATTTAAGATATTATATGGTGAAGACTCTAGCTTGGCTAGGTCTTTCTTGCATTTTTTTTGCTTAATTGGACAATTATTCTGGAATACTAGTTTTTCATCTACTAAGTGGACTGTTATTGCTGATAACTGCTGTTTATTCTGGAAGTTATATTACCCTTGATGTTTCTAACACTCTACGTATTTATCAGATTATTTTGTTATATGCGCCCACTATACCCACTGATAGGAAGTTGTTGTTCACTGAACTGAGGCCTTATCTTCTGATAGATATAAAAATTACCTGAATGGGGTAGTTTACTGAGCATTTAAACCTTTCTCCATATAGCTGAGTCTGTAATATGGAGTTTTGAATAAACCTGCCTGCTCATTTTCATTTAGGGGTTAGTTAGCCATTTATATTTTCCAGTGAGTTTGCTGCTCTGAAATATTTTTTTTGTTTTCTCTGTGTGTCTGGAAGAAGTTATGCCTTTCGCTTTGCATGTTGATTTTTCCTGATCATTCAGGTATTCTCAACAGTATAC
Organism: Protopterus annectens; assembly: GCF_019279795.1. Taxonomy (NCBI): domain Eukaryota; kingdom Metazoa; phylum Chordata; order Ceratodontiformes; family Protopteridae; genus Protopterus; species Protopterus annectens. The sequence continues at coordinate 577,630,336 of NC_056746.1, forward strand.
CTTTGTATGTTTGAAAGCACATAACCGAATTTGCACATACATGATCCGTTTAGCCGAATTCCGTCACGCCGACTTCCCTAGTCATCGAAATAATATAGAATTTCAACATTTCCAATCTCTCCATCACTGAAACAAGTGCTACCATGGGTCAAAAAGGGGGAGAGATTTTTTTTTTGGCACTTCAGTTTTCGCGATTTTGGAATTTCGCGGTTTGCAGTTTGTGGCAGCAGTTTTGAAGATGTGGCCGTCAAACATATGAAGGTATACCATTCTCAACACCTTTAGATCTAGGAAAGGCATTTTGCTGCCTTGAAAAGTCATTCTTAGATGGAATGGTTGTTTATTATGATACATGTTTGTTTGTAGTGATGGAGAGATAGATTTCTGGTGGCAAGCTAATTTAGAGCTTCACTCTTGCTGTAGTACATGGAGCCAGTGATGGATACATTAAAAACAGAAATTGTGTACTAGTTTTGTAGCTACATGAAAATGTTTACAGGAGGTATGAAAGCTGGAGTATGGCACTTGTCATTCCCAATTCCATGAATGGTTATACTCATCTGGAGAGACGATGGTAGTGAAGGATTTATATCACGAAAAACTTCTAATGACAAAACATTTTTAGTGGTGGCCACAATTTGTTGTTTAGAGTAAGATGGAAGCAGAGGGAAGGGTGGTGAAATGTGAAAGGCTGGTTATGAATGGTTTATGAAATGAACAGGTAAGGTAGTTTCTACACAAAAAAGATATTATGCGGGTTGTATGTTTTTATATGGCCTTCATATATTCCTCAGATTCTGTTGAGTATAGTCTAGTTGATATTCTTTCTGTTCACATTCTGTCACAAGATGCCAGACTTATTTTTTTTTTATCATCCACAGGATCATTATTATGTCTGCCCTTCCTGCATCCAATTGACCCATTCATTCCTCCTTCGGGAGAGAGCTATGCATTCCATTTATTCCATAGTGGAGGTAAATGTTGGGTGTTAGGGAAGGGGTGAGTCTGCAGATTCTGTGGACTGTCCTATACCCATCCTCGCAGCAGTCCTGTAAGCTCCACTATAGCTGCCTTCTGGAAGTGTAGATGTACTTCTGCTCATCAGCAACCTTGAAATGAAACAGCACTTGGAATGCGGACAGGCTTGGTTCTGCATCCTACAGTGATATACCTTCATTCCTGCATGTCTTGCTAAAGTAGTTAACCTGAGTCGCTCCTTTCCCCCCAAGATGGGCAAGTTGGTATCTGCTCACTTCCTCATCTTTCTAGTCTCTTCAGATCCTGTGTCTCTAGTTAAACACAGGTCATATGGGGTGCAGCCAGGGCTTTGTCCCCTTTATGTCGCAGAACCGGGTAAGATGCCAGGGATATTCTTGATAAAGTTGTTTCTTTAGCTGATGTGTTACCTTCTTGCTGGGTGAAGTCCACATCTTCCTTCTCTGGTTTGGATAGTGAATATTATGATTATTATAGTTTTCTGTCAACAGATAAGTGGAGCATTTTTCTTGTATTTCTCAGTTCATAGAAACAATCTGGTTTACAGAACAAAGCTGTCTTGCAGACAGAGATTTGGTATATTCAGAAGAAAGGTGACAAAGTTTGGATTTCAGTAACTGGAGGCTTATTGCTTTGTGCCATGCAGATGATAAACATATAGTAAAAGTGTTTCAGGCCTTATTTTCCACTTTCTTCAATTTATTGGTTGGCTTAGAAGAGTATGGTGTTATGCATTTCCTTGTTAAATATATTCTTGTTATTGCCAAAGAGCTGGTAGAGGACATATTGCATGCAGACTTCTCAGGAAAACTTTTGAAGTGTGACATTGCAGAAGTTTTTGACACAGTTTTTCATACTGGTTTGTAGGCTTTGGATTATGCTAATTCTATTTTGTTCCCTCACATTAATGACTGTCTCAACCCTACACTTGTTATGTGCTGTGGTATGAAGCAGGATTGTCCTTGTTTCCTTAGTGACAGCTTATTTACACTGGTTTGAAGTAGCCCCATGCAGAAGGTTCATGGTTATTTAGTGTATGGGAGGTGATCATTTCATTAATACAAATAACTTTGTTCTCAAAAATAAGTATTGGATGCGATGACAAACTGTTGCAAATTGTTTTGTGGGGGGTCTATGTCAGATGGTTGAACAGCCACATTGTTGAACGTATCATCTTGTCAACAATGCAGGCAGTCAAACCGTTCTGACCAAGATCGTGTTACAGTTGGCATCAGGAAATTTGCCCTTTTCCCCACTGTAGTGTGATCTCAGCATTGGTAGATAGAATTATTGGGGGATGTGGAGGTGTAGCCTCCCACATGGGGGGTTTGACAGCCTGAATTGTCGATGAGATGACGTCTGACAATGTGGCCGTTTGACGATCTGACATAGACCCATTTTTAGTCAGTAGGCTTGACTCTTAAGATTGGTAAATACAAGGGTATTTAGAAAGGACTGTATCCTAGAGGGTATAGTATTTAATAGACAGGAGTTTAAGTTTCCCCATGGCAGCCTTGCAGACTTTGCCATGATTCCTTTTGGAGGTGCATGCTCATTTCTATGCATACGCAACCTTTTGACCAAGAGGTATAGAGTTTGTATTGTGGAGCTCTCCAGGTTCTTAATACTGCTATTGAAGTGAGGCTAGGTAACCCCCTCACCTCCAGAGGAGCAAGTTGATATCAACCACTCACTCCCATCCTCTCTGTGTCCAGTCCCTCCAATGCTCACACCTTCATCCCCTAAAACAATGGATATTATGTAACACTTATACTAAAGGTCTTCAGTTGCTTAATCCTCTTGTTTCATTTTGCCATGATATACCTGTACAATTAACTTCATTTCTGTTTTTTCCTGACTGGATCTTTTATTTAAGCAGGTTTTCTGTCCTGAACACTCTACCCCAAAGCCAGAATTGTGGTATAAAGGGATAAAGCTCTAACTATGTTCCAGGTGACCCTGGGTTTGATTAGTGGCTCTGAAATCTGAAGAGCAGGCAGATAAGGATGGGTGTTCCTATCCTGGGGAGGGAGGGCATTCATCTAGGTGTTTGCTGTGTGTAGGCATGGTCCATACAGGAAAGAAGCCCCCAGATGTAACAGGCAAATGCTGAGTGGGCATAAAAAGGGGTAGGTCATTAATGAAAAAAAAAACAGTGGAAGCAGTCAATGGCGTGATTCCCCCCACCCCCAGTATACTACACTTCAGTTCTGCACTGGCTCCAGGATTAGAGTAGATAATGTCTAGGGCAGTAGAAAAAGATGGTATACCCAGCGATGGATGCAGTGGGGGGCACCAAGGTAGGTGGAAGAAAATGGAAGCCGAAGGGGAACAAAAATAAACACTTTAGGGATGGTCAATAAAAAGCACAAAAATACATAGTTTTCTGTTTTGAACATGTGCATTAGGGTAAAGGATTGTAAGCTTATTTTATATCTGATTATTACTCCTGGAAAGAGTGATATTCCAACATAATGGCAATTTTTTTTCTGGTACACCAGCAGGATTCATTACAAATTCCTGTTTAAGACGATCAATGTGCTAAATAGTGATGTTTTTGTGAGGTAAGGATGTGACAGGGTTTTTATGACACTGAGCCCTGGGTAAACTCCCAGTTAAATATTTCACAAAATATAAATGTGCTAACTAGTGTTTATGCCTGGTACAATGCTGTGTGTGTGTGTGTGTGTGTGTGTGGGTGGGTGAAAAATCATTATCACATTTCTTGCTATCATGTCAAAGGATTATTGGATTTTAGCATTTGTGCAATTTACTTGTCTTGTATTATCGCATGCCGATATTTTGGTGTCAGTGCTCTTATATGGTCATTATGGTTCTTTACACCTGTATTATGGATTATATAGATAGTCACTTGTTTACAGCAGATTTGGTATGGCTGATTGTCTTATCTGTTACAGAACAAACAGCAAGATAATACGGAAGTCAGAAAAAAAAATAATTGGTTATGGTATAAAGGATGGGTGATTAATTTGCATCTTTGGAGATTTTATGTATAATTCTGTTTTATTTTCATGTTTTTTTTCTGTTTTGGTGCCTTGGTTGTAATTATTTATATCCATATTGTTGTTCTGCTTCTTGTTTTTTTTTTTTTCATTTTCCTAATAAAAATGTAATGACCCTTTACTCTGTAGGTTGTGCTAGTGTGGTGATTCTTGTCAGGGTGATGGGTGACTGAATAATTATGAGTTGCCGAGGTAAGCTTCATTCTTATTTCATCTATAGTTAATGCTTGTGTGGAACCTGAACCTATTCAGAAGGTCATGTTAGCAGAAGATGGTTTACCACTAAAATAAATCGATGGACATTCCAGATTCTCAAGCAGGAATAATGGATTCTGTATGGGGCAAGGTTATGAAAACTAAACTATTTTCATGCTGGTCAATCTGCTGCTTGGAAATCACCTGTTAATGAAACTCAGACACTAACAGGAGAGGTTAACATTGCTGGTGATGGAGGTTCTTCTTTGCTTTCTGGAACTGATAAGATGGCTTTTGTTGCACCAGCTCCGTCTCCATCCCACACTGCTGTTGCTGGTACCGGAAATCCTTCACAATTGTAGGAGAGAAGAAACATTATTCATTTTAAATATTTTCACAAACAAAGATTTTACTGGACAGATATTATGTCTGACAGAAGTTATGTTTCCATTTAGTTTCAAGTCATGATCACTTTCTGCTTTGGTTGATGTATTCACAGAGCCCAATTTTGACTTTTCCTTTCAGACTGGGCTGAACTAAGATGTTTGTCTGAAAAATGTGTCTGTTTGTAAATTTCAAATACCATGGAAAGAGCTTAGTTTAATGGACTTAATTACAGCCATCAGGAATTTGATCCAAATTTTCATTAAAAAACAGTTGTAGATATTCTTCTGTTTTTTAGTCATTATGTGCTTATATGTACTTTATTGGAAAAGTAATGAGAAAATCTCTTGGTGGACTGGGAGTGTTTGGTGATTTCCATACCATTAATTCGAAGTCGTGTCACATTCTAAATTCTGTTATTGTTAGGAAATATTAACCTTAAAAACACTTTATGCTGGTTGGCCATTATTGATTGGAAAAAATAATCTGTCTTGTGATTTGATTTGCTTGCAACTGCAGTTGGGGGTTGGCATAATTGTTATAGTATTAACCTTGCAGACACAAGGTACAGGGGTTGATTCTTATCTAGAGGTGGGTTTGGCATAATAGTTAATGCCTTCACCTCATAAATGCAATGCACATGCACAGTGTTTGATTCTGACATCATGTTATTGGCTAGGTTTAAAATGGCCCACCAGGGCAATTCGTTTAGTGTTAACCAATAATAACCAATATATTACTCCTTTTTTAAGGGACAGGAGACAGGATGCTGAGGGGGAATTATTTTTTCCTATGTGGTTGATTTATATTCTTGTGTGCTGCATTGGGTAAATGATATTATGGCATTTTTCTTCCATTCTGGAGAGGGACATTGCTTGACAGTTACTGCATTTAGACTGTATTTAGATTGTGCTGTTCACAGATGATCAGTGAGGGTGATTAACATTTGTGCTTTGGTTGCACTCCAAGACAGGCTGGTAGTTTTTATTACCTTAGGAGATTATTTTCTTCCTGATGGTTGTATTCAGGTAGGTGATTTTAATTGTTCTTTGTATAAGGGTGGTGTGTCTCAGAAAGATATTAGATTTCTTAGGGATTTACTGAATTGTAGATATATTTTTTTTGTGTGTCTCAGAAAGATATTAGGTTTCTTAAGGATTTACTAGATTGTAAATATATCCCCGGATTCTCTATGCCTTGCACGGTGTGCAGGAACAGTGCAGGAGCTCTAGCAGGCAATATGTCTGCCGTGCGATCCAGGAACAGCCTGCAGGGGCGTGGATGAGCACTCCTGCATGGACTAAGCCTCTGTATGCAAATCACCCCATTTGCAGGAGAAATCCATGCAAATGAGGTGAATTTGCGATCCAAGTAGCTTGCAACCGGCCGTGCAGGACTAGTGCAATCAGCAAAAATGTACTCGGTTAGTAACTGAGTACATTTCTGCAAAATCCAAAACGGAGCTATGTCAGCTCCAAATAAAGGCTGCATATCAGTTAGGAAGCAAGCCAATAGCCAAGTATAAGGCCATTGGCATTGCAAACAGCCAAAAAAATAAATCAACTTTAATTTTTTTTAGCCGATCTCGGCTGTTTCAGCGTAGGGCAGTGGCGTGCAAATGGGATCGGGGGAAAATAACAAAATAAACATAAATTAAGCATTCTAACTAAAATCACTATTCTGCCATGCAAGTCAATGGCAGGCAGAAGACAACATGGACAGTGAGTAGTGGTTGCTAAGGGGGGAGGATCAGTGTGAGACATGTAACTATGCATTAGCAGGCAATCCTATGCAAATGAGGGGAATGATAGTGAATCCCAGTTTTCCCAAGGATGCTAGTCAGGTCCCAACAGTGTAAGAGTAGGAATAGCTTGGTGCAAGCCTAGGAGTTAGATAACATCATGGGGGGGGGGGGTATCAGGCATACTGTAAGTGGATTGGAGCCCTGTGGCTCAGGTTTGCTCCTAGCTAAGCACAGCTAAGTAAGGCGGTGTGTCTAACTCTGCTTAGCACTCTGTACATTGCCTAAGCGGGTGTGCGTGCCGCGCACTGGGTTTTAAAGGAAAAAAAAAGTTAAACAAGAAAATAGCAGCACTGTGCACATTTGAGCACTCTGTTTGTGTGGCACACCCCTGGGCTTAAACAGGAAGGCAATGGGAAGGAAAAACAGAGGTAGGAAGGTAATCTAGGAGAACTAGCATAGCTGTCAGGTGAAATGTATCAGAATCAGCCAATTACACAGGCAGCAGACCAGCCCAGCCCAGAACACTACTATAGACTATGCAAACACCTTCCTCTCTGGTTTTTCCCACACTCTACACCACCGGTGTAAACAAGCAGGGAACTTTTAACACTCACAACAGCAAAATGATAGTGGCTGCAATAGCTATCATACAACAACTTGTGGAAGAGGCTGAGGGTGGTGAGGATGTGAATGCTGTTGACCAACCCACAGTGAGGAGACAGAGAAGAGTGTACACACCCAGGGTAACCTACCAGGGGCTACATGAGCTGGAGATAGTGAAGTGCTATAGGGTGGACAGGAACCTCCTACAGCAAATTGTTGAGCTGTGCTGGCCACACCTCACACACAGAACTAACAGAGGGGAACCCATCCCAGTGGCTACCAAGGTATGTGTAGGCCTAAGAATACTAGCTACAGGTACCTTCTAAAGGCCAACTAAGGATATAATGGGGATCTCACAGGCATCAGCATCCAGGGTACTCCACTAGTTCCTGGATGCCATCTCAGCACATGTCGATGAGCACGTATATTTCCCCAACACCTGTGAGATGTTGGCCAACAATATACATCTGTTCCACCAAATAGTAGAATACCTTGAGGTAGTGAGTGCTATAGACTGCACGCACATATGCATCAAAGCACCACCCAGTGAGCAGGGTAGGGTCTACATCAACCGCAAGGGCTTCCTCTCCATCAACTGCCAGGTCATGTGCGATGCCCAGGGCATAATAATGAATGCGTGTGCTGGCTGCCCAGGAAGCTATCACAATTCCCACATCTGGCATCTGACACAGCAGTACCAGAGATTTGCCAGTGGGGACATCCCACACGGTCACCTAGTGGGGGATGCTGGATACGCACTGGAGCCATGGCTAATGACACCCATAAGAACTGCACACACAACCAAACAAGAACTCCATAATGAGGCACACGCACAGACCAGAATTATAGTAGAGCATGTGTTTGAGATGCTCAAGTCACGGTTCTGGTGCCTGGACACATCCGATGGAGCCTTGCAGTACTCACCTGCTACATCTACCCAAATTGTCCTTGTATGTGCCATGCTACACAATATGATCCTGTGGAAACAGCTGCATCAGGAACAGCACAGGGCAGGGCCACACAGCCCCCCACCATTGCCAAGGCCTGCACAGGCACAGAGTGACTCAGAGGAGGAACAACCTGAGCCTGCCCCAGTAGGCAGAAGAAGGCATGCCCAGTATGCCCTGGCCTTGGCAAAGAGGCAACGCATATCACATACACTGACACAAGAGGGACACAGGAAATAACACCTCTCTCTGACTCTCACATACAGTAAAAGAGATGCCAGACATTACACTACCTGTGCTCTACCATGTGTAGGGAGTGTACTATGTGCATCTGACATAGGCAGCCCTGCAGCACCACCCTCAATACTGGGATACCCACAAGGTAAGTGACACACATGCCAGTCAGGGGGCTTCACATACCCAACAACAGTCATAGCCAGCAGGGCAGGTGTAGACAAACACAAACAAAGGCTGTGCTATGTCCTTTCAATGATGCCTATGGGTAACCTCGCCCCCAGGCCTACACAGACAGACTACAGCAGGTCAGGCAGTGGGATGTTAGTTCTGAAGGGTAGGAAGTCAGAAACTAAAATGTAGGTAAATCAAAGCTAAGATATGTAGTACACTTGTATGTCTTTAGTCAGCATGATAGGTAAGAATACAGAATGAAATGGAGTACCTGACATACCAGTACAGTCATAGCAAATGTGTACAAGTGTCAGGTATGTCCCCCCATCCTACATAGTAATGTATTAACAGTCAGGTGTGCCCCCCCAAACCTGTGTAGAAATGTAGAAATAGTCAGGTGTGCCCCCCATCCTATGTAGAAATATAGTAACAGTCAGGTGTGCCCCCCCAATCCTGTGAAGAAATGTAGAAATAGTCAGGTGTGCCCCCCATCCTACGTAGAAATGTAGTAACAGTCAGGTGTGCCCCCCCCAAATTCTGTGTAGAAATAGTCAGGTGTGCCCACCCTATCCTACATAGAGATGCAGTAACAGTTAATGCCAAATGATCGACGGATACCCTGCAAAAACAGTATGCTACCTGTAGGCGTACAACACAAAGGTCAGCACTGCAGTGCAAACTACCTGGACTCAATCCACACATTCAGTACATATGGGCATACTGAGCATGCTCACACACTTAGATAAATGAAGGCATTGTCAGTCAACAACATACTGAAAGGTCATACTGGGCATGCTCACACACTTAAGGCCATGTCTGCAAACACCAGTAGACCAGACATATCTGGCAGTCACAGATGTTAGTGCAGACACTCCTCAGTATGTACCACACATGCTTTGCACACACAGTGGACAGGAATACAGACATATATCTAAGAACAACACACTATAATAAGCCAGAGGTAGACATACATAGATGTGTGGAAGAGGGTGACTGTGACAAGGAGCCATCCAGGCCTGTCCCACCCACCACACAGCCAAAGGCCCACAACCACATGAGGTTCAGATGTCACTCACTGTAGATAGTAGCTACCAGTATCTGTCAGCATTACAGACTATGTGGTGCATGTGCTAGCTGTGCAACATGACTGTACAAGGAAGTAGTCATCAAGCAGCTGTATACACGTATCTGTGAAATATGACCTTGTGTGTGTCTGCATGTGATATGTCAACCTCTAGATGAATGGGTTATGGCCCATTTACACACACTGCCCTCCCCATAGCCCTACTATGACAAGCCTGCTGAGGTCATCAACTGTGAAATACACCTTTGGGAGAGTTGTAGCCCAGTAATCTCTGTGGCGTGTCCCATAACTGCGTACTGCTGTAGTGTGATAAACTAGTGATGTAGGAGTTACAATCTCAGACATGGCAACTGTGTGTGTTTGTGTGTGTCTCTGTGTAAAGAGCAATGCTTTAAGGGTAGTCATACTCCCTACAATTCAAATGCTCTACTTTAGCAAGGCTGCTGATGTCATCCACCTAGGAATACACCTCTGGGAAGGTTGTAGCCCAGTAATTTTTGTAGCGCATCCTATAACTGTGTACTGCTGTAGTGTGATAGAATAGTTAGGTAGGAGTTCTAATCCCAGACATGGCAATTGTGTGTGTGTGTGTGTGTGTGTGTGTGTGTGTGTGTGTGTGTGTGTGTGTGTGTGTGTAGAGAGCAATGCATGTTAGGCTAGTCACACTACAATTCAAATGCCCTACTTTGACAATCTTGCTGATGTCATTCATTGTGAAATCCACATTTGGGGAAGGAGAACTCCAGTAATCTCCATGATGTGTCCTATAATGGCATGTTGCTATAGTGTAATATACTAGTTAGGTAGGAGTTCTAATCCCAGACATGACAGGTGTGTGTCTGTGTTTGTCATTCGTATCCTGTGTGGTGGTGGCTGTGGGTGTGTAACATCTGGACTCAATGTGGAGCAGGTTTTGCAAACTTCTTACATGGTGGGCCAAGTATATATTACAATGTCCACCATACAGGGATAACAGATGTGAAATAGCCAAGAGGCTGGGGGTGCAAATCCATACCCCTAAATGTGACATCAATGCCAGCTGAACAACATTAGCCACCCTTGTATTACCCAGGGTACACTCTCAGCCCATGTCTCATACACACACACTTGCCTAGGCAACAGCTGCTATGTTGGTAGTACCCTGCATATTGCCCACTGATAGTAACCATGGTGTGATTACAGTAGGCTACAGAGGGCATGGCACCCTGCCCATCAGTCCAATAGGCATGTACATGCCAACAGTGTACCTCCCCCGTGTTCCCCACTGCACACCAGCAACACCTGTGGTGCTATCAAACGTGACCCACAAAGGACATAACATGCCTGAAAAACAAGCTCTGTATGGACAGATGCCACTGACACCAGAGAATACTGGTATCATGCTATCAATGTAGGTGCAGGGCCAATCTGCTGTCCATGAACAGTTCCCACCACATGAGGCCAGGACTGGCACATCTGATGATAACGATCTGTGTACATGACATGTATCAGACACCCCAGGTACAGTTCCACATGTCACTGTACATATGTGTGGGAGGTGTGCACATCCCACTGTCCATATCATAGTCGAAGGAACACATACATGGCAAGCAATGTACAGCGTTGACCACACGATATAGTCACCCAGGTGACTGGATGGTGAATACAATAACCACCTCTGTGGGCAACTCCAGACACTACACCCCTGAGCCACAATGCAGACCATTGTCATGTGGCCTGATTCCAAGGTATGCCCAACACCTAGCCTTGTATAGCCATCTGGCACCATCAACCACAACACACCCATGAAGCAGTGCACACATGCATGTCAGTACTGGCACCCGTGTCTGTGTGTGTGGTGTATGATGCGTATGACCACATTCACACTCACTACAACCCCCATTGGCATAGTGAAGCATGCTGTCTGATGTTAGACACCTCCACATACCCTTTGCACATATAACCTCCGTATGACCCCTGTGGTGAATGTGATACCTGCACAGTACTGTGTTGTGGCAATCCCACTAGTGATGAGTTGTATTCCTGGCCCTGCCAAGTGCGACATGTGTGTGCATCCCTGTGAGAGTGTGGCTGTGTTGACGCTGACACCTGTTCATGCAGGCAGGCATGTGTACTACACCTACCACATAGCTACCATATCCCTGTTGCAGATGTCACTCACCATCACATATATGTTCTGAGGGCTCCCCAACATGTAACCTATGTGGCACATCCAATAACTGCATGGACATGTGATAGCACTACATAGTCATCGGTGGTTTGATACCCTGTACTGGTAGGTGTGTGACACAAACATGCATACAGTTTACTCTCCCATCCCTCCTTGGCTTTTCTGTGCCTCTGTCTGCAACTCCTACTCCCTCTCTGGTGGATGTGGAGACTTATACCTGCTTTGCATAGGCAGCAGCATGTGTGTTTTAAGTGATGCTCAGGATCAGCTGATGGTCTCTGCACAAATTACAGCCCTCCTCTAGCTGATTGCATGTGGAAAAGCTGTGGTAACATTCCCATAGCCAATGGAAACACACACCAATATCTAGGAACATCATGTTGGTGTTGGGCCTTTCATTCACTGTGAGCAGGAACTCAATCTGTTGTTTGGCAAACAGCATCTCAGATGGATTGTGGTTTACCTCTAACAACATACACTGTGGGAACAGGCCAACACATAGGAGGGGGAGGTGCCTGGCCTGACTACAGACTGTAAGTGCTGCTATACTGCATTTGGAGTAATGTTGGTTTAACAGGGTATGTGTGAATATGGCTGTCCTACATGTTTACATACCTGGCATATCAGTGCTATGTTTATGAGGGAACATCCATCTGTAGGACCATCTACAGACTGGGCAGTGTGTGGCGTCTTTTGTTTCAGGTGTTACCCAAAGATCACCTATCTGTGAACTGCAGAGGGTAGTGTGAGGATTGCAGTCTGTTGATGGTGACAGCTGTGAGAGTTACTGACTTCATATCCCTCATAGGACATATGGTGCAACAAATCCTGCTACAACAGTAAATGTATGAGGTTATCACAGCAACATGTCAATATTGGCCCAGTGTATGTGCCTCCAGCCACAACCCTGACAACCTTTGTAAATATGTCATGCAGTAAGGGTTGCATATGCACTGTACACCATTATTACTGACATCATATCTGATAACAAGCCAGTGAGATATCAGACTGCTACACATGTAATGTATAGTAGGGGTTATATCTGATGACATAACCTGGACATTCTGTGGTTGTGTGTACAGTACTGAGGTCTGTGCACTTATGGTGATTGTCGGCAGTGTGTGTGTATTGTTAATATGTCCTGAAAAATACACCAGGTACCACCACAGCTCTTCAATTTATAGTCCTTTATTCAGAACAGAAGTTAAAAACAGTTAGCGCTTTCGGGTTACTTCTAAACCCTTCTTCAGACATATCCAGTACCATTACTTTCCCATTTAAATATGAAAAAAGGCTCCAAAAAAAAACTTGTATTGCAATTCTTTAGCCATATCAAGATTTGCCACTAGATGGTAGCATCTACTTACTTAGTGTTTCTCATATCTTGAATTTGTGAAATATGTACATAAATTAGTAATTAAAACCCATAATATAAAAAATTACTATGTAATAAAATATAATACATTTTTTTTAATATTTATATAATCATTTAATTTAAAAACTGTGTACATTTCAAGAAACAGTTTCATAACTTCATGATTAAGATATAAATACTATTAAGTCTGCTTAAAAAGTGTTAAAAGATGTTATTGGAAGCAATATACTTGCAATACAGCAAATTCAGTATATAATAAAAATGTATGAAGAAAAGTATTCACTCTAGTATATATGCAATAATTATTTCTTAAATATGCATATTCAGTGCTTCAGGGGTCTATCCTTTAGGAAAGGTGTGATAGAGACCCTTTCATTTAAGCCTTTGCCTCTGTCAGATTGCATCCTGATTATCCATTTTGTTTCTTGTCGCTCAGTGTGGTTCTTTATATTTCCCAATCTTTGGCTTTTGTAACCAACTATTGCCATGAACTTAAATTTGTGGCTCAAATCATGATCTAATGTGTGTTTGGCCAAAGCATTAGTCTCATCTTCACAGTTGATGGCATAGATATGTTCCCTTACCCTTTCTCTTAGGGTTCGATTAGTCTTACCTATATAATAACTGGTACATTTCACACAGCTGGCTAGGTATATCAGGTCTCTAGATTTGCAGTCTGCATAGTGCCTGAAAGTGTATGTCCTACCATTCTATGGATGTATAAAACTATTGGAGCCTGACATGTATGAGCGCTGGTTACAGTTCCTGCAAGGAAAAGTTCCTTGTCTAGCTGATGCTACTCTACTCTTTTTGGTCTCTTCGTAACATAGCAGCCTTTTTAAGGACTTGCTATTGCTGTAACTATACCTTGGTCGATGGCCAACAATGGTGCATATCTCTTTGTTGGTAGTCAGAATAGCCCAATTTCTAGTAATGACTTTATTCACATCTGTATTGTTAATTGAATATGGTATATTCAATCTTATTTGTGTATTGGTAACTTGTCTGTCTACCTGAGTCGATGTTGTAGTATGTATATTGTTGTTTCTAAAATATGGTCTTCCCTTCCCTCTTCTATCAACCATTGTTGAATCCTTCAATATCTCTGTTTCATGTGTGGAATATTCCCTCATAACAAATTAATTTCTCAGATGTTCTAAAGTTTGTTCACATTTGGCATCATCACTAGTCAAATTAGATATCCTCCTTCCTTGGTTTATAACTATATTCTAATATACATGTCTGGGGTGCATGCTTGTGCGATGGAGAAGGCTGTTTTTCCTGCAACTCTTTCTGTATAACGTAGTTGTAAATTTTCCATTCTCCTTACTAATAAACACATCCAGAAATTCAATCTCTGATTTGGACCATTTCCCTTCAAATTTTAAGAAGTTGGTTGTTTGGTTGATGTATTCAATAAATACACATAAATCAGCTTCATTGCCCTCCCATAGGAAGAAGACATCATCCATAAACCTTTTGTAGTACCTGATATTATTGCCATATTCTGTATCTATGATATGTGTCTTCTCCCATTGGGCCATAATCAGATTGGCTTAAGAATTCGCACAAGGCATTCCCATCGCTACCCCTTTTGTCTGTAAATAATACTTGTCATTGTGCATGAAAACATTATTCTCTAAAATCAGTTCTAGCAATAACATATATCTCATCATAATTGCACTTGTGACATTCCTTGCACATAATAATTGCCTTAGATACTCAAGGTCTCCATCATTAGATATCATTGTAAACAGAGACTTGACATCTAGCGTCACACGCCAGATGTCAGATAAGTCAGTTATATCATGCATACATTCTGATAATGTTTTAAGAAACTCCTGAGTATCTTTAATTATCATATTACTAGTAAATACCACATCTTTGAGCTGTTTCTCCACGTATATTGAGAGTGGTTCTGTTAACCATCCTCTACTTGAAATAATGGGCCTCATCTTAGGGTTGATAACATTCTTATGAATTTTAGGGAGACCCTTAAAAGTGGGAATAATTGGTAATTCTACAAGAAAATATTTGTATAAATCAGGATCAATAACTTCACACATTAATAAATCATATAAATTACTATGCATGTTATTGATAATCTTATTCAACTGTGTGCCTTCGATCAACTTGTAGGTTCCATCATTTAACATTAGTTGTATTTCATTTTCATAATATTGTTTATCTAAAATAACAATGGCTCCGCCTTTGTCAGCTGGTCTAATGACAATCTGATCATTGTTACTCAAACTATCAAGTGCTGCATACTCATCTTTGCTTAAATTATAAAAAATCTGTTTATTGCTATGCTTTGCATTGTTCAGCATTTGTATGAAATCCCTCTTAGAAGCTTGTTCGAATGCTTCTAAGAGGGGGTGTAGAGTGGGTGTGAAAGCACTTGGTTTTTAAAGACAGTTTGTCCGGTTCCATGATCATTTTTATATAACATTTTTACAGCCACATTCCTAACGAACATTTTAACCTCTAGAATAAAGTCAATAGCATCAGTTCCTTTAGCAGGTATAAAAGACAACCCTCTATTTAAAAGAGATCTGTCCAGTTACTTGTCAGCTGTACTGCTGCCAGGCCACCATAACAGTCATGTATGTCAGACAGAGCAGTGGGATGCTGTATAGATGTATGTCAGTATCCAGAGGGTGGTATGTGGCCATGGTACCCACTTACCAGTGGTTATTATGTGGCAGGACAGATAGGGATGTGTGAATGCATAACTTATGTGGGCAAATGTATACCAGTAGTTACGTGTTATACCCATCTACATGGCTGTTAACATCCATATTGTCAGGATTGGTCCACATGTCTTGCACTAAGGGGTTATGTGTATACCTCTGGACTGTTCAGAGTGTGTCATACTGTCCACATATATTGGCCAGTATCTCTACTGCAGTCCACAGGAGCATTTTGTGCTAGCAGTGGTACTGTACTATGATGTCCTTAGGATGTCTGTCAGTAGCCAGTGGCTCACATGTTATAAGCAGATGTGACCTCCCACACACGCCATGCCTGTGAAGACAATCCCTATGACAGTAGCAATACTCTACAAGTATACCTGCTATACATACCTGACATCCCCTTGCACTACGAAGTTGGGTCTACAGGGGCTGAGGTAGGGCTACACTCCATGTTCAGGACATATGGTGATGATTTATGTACATATAAGTATCCAGATATCTATATAGACATACAGATATACATATCAACATACATAGATGGATATTTGTATATGCATAGATATACAAATAAAACCCAGATATATACATATACAGAGCAATATATGTCTACACATATACAGATAGAGATACATATGCACATATACGTATGGATATCCACATATATTTTGACAGTAGTAGGTATATCAGAATAGATATGTATGCGCATATAGTTCTTGATATCTACATATATACCAACATAACTAGGCATATCTGTACACACAGGATGTGCATACATATATATAGCTCTCTCTCTCTCTCTCTCTATATATATATATAATATATATATATATATATATATACATATATACGTATATCTATGTATACATATATCTATATATACACATATGTATATGGGAGCACTACAGAATCCTGAAAGTCCAAAGTCCTGAAGATCATCAGGGGCGAGCTGCCTTAAGGTATATGGATGTACATTACCATACAATCCACCTTGGTTAAATGCAGGCCTACTGCCACCTGCCATACAGACTGTTCTGTTTGTCAGTGTGCTTGTGATGGTGTCAGTTGTGTCTTGTTATGTAACAGTTACATCCCATTATGTTAACTGAGGTCTTTACTCCCTAGGGATTGTCTACAGAGTGTAGATAGAGGCTGCTGAACTATACATCTGCATTACTTACTATTGATTGTTAGGTATACTGTGGGCCAGTCTGTCTTTACTATTGTACTACATGATGGCCTTGGCCTGGACAGCAACATTTGTTACCCTTTTCAGACTACTGTATTAGTACTACTGTTTCACAGTTGCATTACTCAGTTTATATGGATGTCCTTGTCTAAACAGCTATATGACATGGCATATACAATTGTAATAGTACACAAATAAAGCTTTCCCATTTATGCACACCTGTGTGTGGTGTTATATCCTTTGATATCTCTGTGAGTATATGTTGCAGGCAAAGAATATCATTACTATGGGTGGCTCATACAGTCTCCAGTTGGTAAGGTGGTAACTGTAGGAATAGTGGCTTTTCCATATTGTGTGCACATACTACATTTGTAACTTACTGTACATATCTCTGCTTGTGTATGTGTAGTTACATATATATATATATATATATATATATATATATATATATATATATATATATATATATATATATAGATATATATATATATATATATATCTGTATCTGCATATATGTGTCTGTGTATATGTATCCTAGGGATGCCCATGTCATGTCAGGTCTAGGTTATAGGATCTGCAACACTTGGTAGTGTATTGCAGGGCTGACGTGTTTGGTTGTGGGGGGTATACCTATTCGTACAAGACGTATATGGTTTGGGGCCTCTCAACCCCATTAACAGTGCATGTGGACATATGTGTGTTAGTTATTTTCCCATTAACTACAGATGTATGCCCATATATGCCTATATAAATATATATATATATATCTATCTATATATATATATATATATATATATATATATATATATCTGCTTACATATATATAACTATGTCTGTATATACCTACATAGATATATATCTGCTTACATATATGTAACTTGCTGTGTATATTTAGACATATAGGTGTAGACATATAGATCTATAGATGTAGACATTTGCATGTATGTATGTTCATATATATTTATATATATATATATATATATATATATATATATATATATATATATATATATATATATATATATATATATATATATATATATATATATATATATATATATATATATATACATGTATATATATATATATATATATATATATATATATATATATATATATATATATATATATATATATATATATACATATACACATATATAGCTATGTTGTATCTATTGAGATATTAATATATTTACACACACATGCATATAAATGTTGGAATACATTCTCTGTACTATTGAATGACTAGGCTGGATTATATGTTGTTGGAAACATCAGGGTTATGTATATCTGACATGGCTTAGTGGTACATCACTTTGGCTATGGAGTGCAGGGTCCTGGGATTGAGCCTTGCAGAGGCTGTTTATTTTGTTGCTGGGCAGAACACAGGTCATTGGATACAGAGGGATTAAGGCACTTTAAAGCAGTTGTAAGCGGATTTGCACGGGTTTGAGCAGAGTTAAGCACTGTTAACTTCCGGTTACAGTTTCTTATACTCAGTTAGCTTTTAAATTGCTTAACCTGTTTAGGCATAGCTTACCCCTGCACAAACAGGCTTAAACCCACTTACTGGTGCTTAAAAGTGCTTACTCCCACTTACCCCATGCTAATTTCTTTAAAGGAAAAGAAAAAGGGGTTGATAGGAAAGTGGTGAAAAAAGGGGCACAAAGAGGGAAAGACAGTAGGGAAAATAGCCAGGGATGTGCAGGAAGGGTGTAGGGAAGATCCATAGCTGCCCATTTCTTCTACAACAACAGCTGTGTATATACACTGAATTTGGAGGTTGATTTGGGCACTCAAACCCCTGGGAGGGGGTGAGGACAACAATAATACATTGTGATGCCAATTAGACTGGATTACATGTGTCCAGTGGACACAAGTGCGAAATGGACAGCTATGTATGGGGCGAGATTTTTTTGTGGGAACAGATTTCCTTTTTTTTCAGGTGAGAGTGGGATGCTAGGGAGGGGTAGTAGGTATATTTGTGGAGGTAGGTTGGGTGGGTTAACAGACAAGACATACAAAACACATACAGGGGTGGTATATGATACATGTGAGGGCTAAACACCTTGATGGGGAGGGGTGTTTGGAAATTGGAAGCCCACAAGCTCTCTAGTGGTAACAGTGGGTCTGAGGTCCCCACCCATGGGTAGTCACCACTGCACCTTCACAGCCCCGAAGGTGGCTGTGCTGGGGGCTGAGTCTCAGAGCCAGGCTGACTCTCTAATCATGACATGCAGCCCTTGAGCTGGTGTAGAAGATCACTAAACTGCTGGTTGATCACTCTATGCACCACAACCCCCAACCTGGCGACGGGTGACAGGTGCCTGTCCAAGCCCACTCCCAGGGGGGTGAGCCCCATCCCCTGAGGCGGTTCCACCTGAAGGTGGTGCAGGACCAACAGACAGTGAGGTCGTGGGTTGGGCCCCAGATATCCTGGTGCCCGGTGCCACGGCCAGCTGAGGTGAGACAGGTGGGTCCGCTGGGACTGGCCTTCCCAAGTGTACTACAGTGTTTAGATTTCATCATATGTGGGTTAGTAATAGTCAACACATTCCAGGGTTAGGTATAACAGCATGCATAGATATTCCCATTAACCCAGACACCAGATACAGAACAGTTACATAGCAAACAGAACACATGCATATATGGGACCACAGTAGTAATAAAAACAGCATGCAGGTACATTGATGGCACCATGCCACCAATGTTGGAATAATTCCATATAGCACATGCATGGCAACCATGAAAATATTTATCAAACAACTGGACATTATCAGAACATAGGTATCAGTACATACCAGTTGGGGTGGGTATGTTGATTATTGTTGGAAATGGATCTAGGACTATTGAATGAAAGTTCAATAGTCCGAATCCACAACCACCGAACACACTTTAACAAAAGCGCTTTCACCGAAAAAGCGCTTTTCTTAAAGTGCGCTTAAAAAAAAAAAAAACTAAATCTGCTTTTATGCACCTCCCATGTGAGGGGCTGTGCCCCCCACACCCTCCATACTTTAATATTCTCACTCTGAGATTGCACTACAGTGAAGAAAAGGGAATTTTCCCTTATCCACACTGTAGTATGACCTCCGCAACAGGCATACTTACGCAAAAGTGCTTCTTCGGTGAAAAACACTTTTGCGTAAGTATGCCCGGCCGAATGTGATTCGGTGATGTTGTTGTTCGGGGATCCATACGGATCCCGTTGGAAATATGGTGGGGGGGAGAGAAAGATGTCAATTAACAACTAGTATATTCTTGTAGTCCACATTACTTATATACTTTTTCTTAAAAATTAAAAAAAAAAAAAAAAAAAATCTGCTTTTTTGTGCACCATGGCAGTGAGGGCCCCTCCCACCTCCCTCCATACAACTCTCACTCTCTTTGTGCAGAAAAGAAAGAAAAAGAATTTGAAAACACTCCTATCCCCTCCATCCACTACAGGCACACTTTCACTAGTATATTCTTGTAGTCCACATTACTTTCCTAGTCAGTGCTGTTATCTGTACCTTACAAGTCTTACTACACTACCCTATAGCCTTAGTTTGGACAGTGATATGGCTGTCGTCATTGTTACACATGAACTGGTTTTACCTGCAGTATACACCTCTTATCTGGTATACCTGTGGAGGGAATGTTTGTTAACACTAACTGTTTCTTCACATACTCCCAAATTCCGGGTTGATATTGTGCACATAGCTATCCAACTCTTTCTGCACAGACTCTGGCCATGTGTTGACCACATGCTGGTGTGCCAGGACATATCTAGACTATTGCCCTCTTCCACCTTTAGTGACCTGACACACACATATACATTCTTTCCTACACAGTTATATTATGTAGCACAGTGTGGGTGACAGTGACCAGTGATATTTTATTATTCAGAGAAACTGCAACACTCACAATTCCCTACAATACCAGAGTGAACAGTACCAGTACAGGTTATAATGGTCTGTATTTCTCAGCACAGTGTTCGTACCTAACTGTTGCTACACAAGGTTCCAGATTACACATTAGTATTATGCACATACATCTCACTGTGTTACTCTACACACTCTGGTCACAGCTTGACAACATGGGAGTGTAGATAGGACATACTTAAAATATTACTCTCCTAACAGTTTTGGGGGTTGCTACAGTGACAGGTATGTTCTCATAGATGTTCGACAATCACTTGTATTCCCTGTTTGTTGGCTAAACATCTGGGATCATCCCACAGACTTACCAGGGGGACAGACAGCAGATATGGGCCCATATACTGGACATTCTGGCCTCATCTGTACAGTTGTGGGGTATGATTCTGTATGCAGCCTACTTCCACTCTCAGGATTCAGACCATGGCTGAGTCTACTACAACTTAAACACTGTCCATCACAGTTGTGTCTGCTATATATTTATTACTGTATATCGCCTATCTGCTTTCTGTCTTATTAACCCCTGTGCTTTTGCATTCTGACCTTGTATTACAACACTCTTATACAGATTTCCTAGACAGTTATATGTTGTAGGACAGTATGGGCGACAGTGATGTCTAATACCTCATTATTCAGAGTAACTGCATATCATTCTTGTATTTCTGGGCACAGTGTTGATATCTGACAGACCTGTGGGAGGAATGTTTATTAGCACTACCTGAATGTTCCCACACACAGTACCAGGTTTCACATTACTATTATGCACATACATCTCACTCTGTTACTGTACACAGTCTGACCACAGCTTAACAAATTGAGACATACGTGGCTTCTTAGTCACATAAGGTATTGGAGAGTTGCTAGAGGGCCAGGTTTGTTCTCATAGATGTGTCAATCAGTTGTATTTCCTGTTTGCTGCCTATATGTCTGGGATATACCCACTGATTTCCCAGGGGGACAGGTTGATAGGCAATAGACATGGGCCACTTTAATAGATATTCTGGCCATATCTGTACAGTTGTGGGGTATGATTCTGCATGCAGACTACTACCACTGGCAGGATTCAAACCGTGCTGTGTGTGCTAAAAAAACAACAGTACAGTTCACATCTCAGTTGCATGTGCTATTTGGTTTTTGTTGTCTGCGTTTTCCCTGTTTACTGTCTATGTGTCTCTCAGTTGTTCTAAATGGCCTCCTGGGATTACACCTATCATATACAGGCATTCCTACACATTCAATTTATGGTGCACTGAGTGGGTAACAGTGCTTAATACAACAGTACTATTACATGATTGCAAATCTAGATTACCATATGATACCAGAATATACACATACAGTCCAGAAGTTAGACCTGTTTTGTCAGGCTATTACACTTTAATTGAGATACAAACAATATAAGACTCTTCTTTGCCATATTCTCTAGTGTATACAGTACTTGCCTTGAACAATACAGGTTTTATACAGGCAATTAATTTACTACTACTTTTATTTTTATTTCCTATGACAGTAAATGCATGAGTATTACTGACCTGCCTCATGTCACAACCTTGCCAGGTGACTGATGTGGGCCTCCTGGTTCACAGCCCACTCCATTGCTGCTGTGGGGGACATAAGAGGAATATTTAGCTATACCTATCCATGATATACCTGAGCTGGCAATTATTACACCCATACTGGGGTGATACTTACACACGGCTGGAACATTCCCTGCTGGTCTAGCCTCTTGGAGCCACTCCTCCACTTTAGGTCGGCATAGTGGTGCCTGACCTGCTCACCAGTTCGGGGTATGCTAGTGGCACTGGTGAGGTCGCGGGTGAGATGGTCCCAGGCCTCCACCTTATATTTGGAGACCTGGTACTGACCCTGCAGCAGTCTCTGATCATGGTCTTTGACAAGGAGTCCTGCCATGATGGATGCACTAGCGCTGCGCCTAAAAGAGCACGCCTTCTCCCCTTAGTGCCATAGTACCTGTAAGGGAAAGCTATAACCAGTTATGAGGTGTATTCCTGCCTCTTGGGGTTAAGTAGGGCCGATTTCCCGCACTTTACTGTGATTGGCCTGTTTTGAAAAGGCTAAGCTATGGGCAAACCTGCTTACCTAAGGTTAGCATTGTTTAAAGGGGTATAACACTGGGCAAAATGAGTTAGCTGGCCTACACATTGCTTACACCTCCTATGCTGGCCTGTGCAATGCTTAGTGTTACTTACATTAGACTTTGAATTATAATTCCTTTTTGGCATTGAGTTATTATTCATTACACCTTATATGTATGCCTGGTATCCATTATTAATGTGTATGTACACTCTATGGGGTCCTTGTGTTTTATTGGGGACTTCAACACTCTAGTACAATTACACCTCACTTCTGGGCTTACTGCTGTACTCCAGTTCACATATTTATGTTATTTAGTGGGTTATGGAACATATGACCGTATACTGATTCCTTTCACAGGTTCAGTTTGGTTTTAGTATGGTGAGGACTTGTTTGCTGATTCCTCACTCTTTAGTACTTCTGTGATGGCTTGGTGGTTAACTAATGTAAATTATTGTTGTAGAACTCGTTAACTACTGTAACAATGGTGTATAGGGTCCTGGGTTTGAGACCTGCATGGTTGTTGATGGGCAGAACAAGGGCCATTGGATACAGAGTGATTAAGGCACTTTTTAGCAGTTGTAAGTGGGTTTGTGCGACGGTAAGCACTACCAACCTGCCATTACATCTGCTTACAGAGAGTTAGCTTCAGAAGTGCTTAACTAGTGTAGGCATTGCTTACTGCCACGCAAACGGGCTTCAGGACACTTACTAGTGCTTATATATGCTTACTACTGCTTATTTGTGCTTAAACCTGCTTACTAGTGTCTTATTCATTATGACACTGACACCTCACGTGTGCATTTACTGCAGTACTCTAATTCATAAAAATATGTTATTTAGTGGGTTATGCAACATAAATATTACTCATAATGTGCTTTGCCATGGAAAATGGAATCTGCTGCAGTGGGACTCAAACTGGGAGTGCCTACTTGTAAGGTGAATGCTCTGCCTACTACACTATTGCTTTGCTGCTTTATTTGCATATATCTTCCTTGTTATCCTCTTCAACCATTTAAGCTGCATTAACTGTAGCTAAGCGGTGGGCACACACGCACCTACGGTTAGCTTTTATGGGATTTGTAAAAAAAAATAAAATGGTTTGTTCATTTTATGTGTGCTTTGTTACTGTTATACACATGGAGACTGTTGGTGGGGATATGTGGACACCTATGAGCAGTCTCGCTAATTTCTGACCCCTTTCTGCTGTTGTTCATTGCGGGGGCATGTATATTCTGAGAGCTCTGCTCTCAGACACACCCCCTGCACTCTTACATGCTTTGTGAAAGCCCAGGAGCTCAGGCAGCATGCCTCATTACTATGCATGGCACACTGCTGTCCTGCTCCTAAACGGCCACCTCCGTGAAGGACTAAGGTAGTCCTGCATGGAGAAATAGTAAATCTGTGGGGATAGTTTTTTTGTGCATATGAGGAATAACACTTATTTTAGCTCTCCCTTGACTACATAAATTGATTACTGGGTTTTGTCATCAAATGTAATTATATGGTCTTTCTGTGTTATTGCATTGGTTATTTCTTTTGGTTCTAGCCTGAAGAAGTCTACTGGTAAGGGCATATTTAAAATTAACCCTGCACTATTTTCAAACGTTTATGTTATGTTATGTATTTTTATAAGACTATAGATAGATCATCTGGGGATGAACATTTTTAATTTAATTTGATGCACTAATGGTTGTATTTTAAATCTGAATTGAAATGGAAATTTGAACACAGTTTGTGCTGGAAAGGTACAATATAGCTATGGAGGAGGAGCAGTCCATGAAAGGCATCCATGTTCTTTTATTGTCTTATACTGCTATGGCCATTATGGTAGCACATAAACTGTTTAATATGTACATGGCTGATTTGATCTTTTAAGGGTGGAGGATTCAGGAACCTTCTGAGAAGGTGTCTTTTGGCTGTTGTTGAAAACTATTTAAGATAAAAAAAAATCAAAAACAGTATCTCAGCCCAGTGTCACAGAGGGATGAAGCCTTGACTATGGCCTGGGCAACCTTTGTTCTGTTAGCAACATGGGCAACTGAAGGGTTAAACAGTGAACTGTGAGCTTGAGTAGCTGATACTTGTTTGCTTATCAGTGGGGGCTTATCCCTGGGGAGAGGCTGATTGGCCTGTTACATTGCAGTGGCTGGTTGGTGTATCGCTTATTTGTAATGGCCAGATGAACTCATGCTGCTAATGTGGTGAAAAGAGAGAGAGAAAGAGATATGGGATCATGCATGCCTTCTCCTCCCAACAAAGCAACAATTGTAAACCAGTAAGCTAACTCTGGGTTGGATGAGTAGGCTATTCTTTAAGACCTGAAGCTGGACTAGTCCATATCACCTGAATTTCACCAGAAGGGGAATGAATGCAGTAATTAAGCTTCCTGGATTAGAATGAATGGCCATAAACCCCTTACCTAGGCCAGGAATGGCTAGCTCGTGCCATCAATTAGATGAATCAAACAATTGGGTGTAGCTAGAGGAACCATCAGTCAGTTCTTGGTAGCATGAAGTTGGAGACAAACTGAAGAGTTTCCTGCCAAAATTAGTTTTTTGATTAAAAAAAAAAAAAAAAAAGATAATGTCTTTGAAGGTGAATCATGTATAAATGTGCTTTGAACTACTGACATTTGGACGCCACGTTAAGATTGTTCTATAGTCCTTATTTCTTTACACTAAACTGTCTGCAGTTCAGAAACATATTCTTTTTCAAATCTTTAATGATTACTTATTCTGTATTGCTCCTGTTAGTTATGAAGCTTTTGCTAGAGTTTGAATTTTTTTAGAAGAAAGGGGATATTTATTATTTGAATAACTTGAGACTTATTTCTATTTTCAATACTGACTATATGTTTTTGGCTATGGTTATTTTGAATGTAATTGGTGTTTCTTGTATTGCACAGTTTGATGCTGTAATCTGTGATCTTGATAAGAAAAACAGTGCCCAATTTATGTTGTGCTTCATTAGGGAAGTAGTTTCTTCCACTGCTATGTGGACAATTGGTCATATCTTAAATATGCTGTTTGGGACATGGCTTTTGATACTGCTGGTTACAAAGATTTATTACATGATTTGTGTTCATTAGGCTTTCACTTATTTATCTTCCAGTTATTAAGGATATTTATAATCATTCATTTTCTTATAGTTGTCATGAATAGACTGTCTGGGGGATTCAATAACACCTACATGGTCATCATGGTAGCAGCAACCTTTAGATTCAGAAAGTGCTATGCAGAGGTGCACACCCCCGCACAAACAAGGTAAACACAGTGGCATGCTAATTACTGCATAAGCAGCTGAATTACATGCAAATCAACTAATCCAACACAGTTTAGCTATTCAACAAGCTATAAAGCATCCATGTAGATTCTGCTGGTTTTTCCTGCAGATTCCAGAACGTTTGGAATACAACCATGGAAAGGAGTCTACATGGACAGAATGCTATGGGCTGCTGCTGCTTTAATTCATTTGTATGCTACAGACTGAAGCCAGTGCTGCTTCTGTTGCTACTGCTAACAGGCCTAGGCTGAGAAGGAGAGTTTTCAGGCCCCATTTAACTTTTCACAGTCTACATGATGTGGGTGGATAGGGACACACTACAGAAACTCTGTGTCCTCTGCCATCCTCATATCAGAGCCAGAGCCAACCAAGGGGAACCCATTCCATAGAGACAAAGGTATGTTTAGCTCTTTGATACTTTAGTACTATTTCAGAGACCAACAGGGGACATGCTGGAGGTGTCACAGGCATCAGCATCCAGAATTCTCCACCAATTCCTGAATGCTATGCCCTAACATGCCAGTGACCACATATATTTTTCCCGTAGTTCTGAGGAGAGGGCCAGAAATATGCAGGAGTTCTACCATGTAGCACACTACCCTGATGTACTGGGTGGCATAAATTGCACACATGTAGAAATAAAGGCACCACCAGACTACATTAATAGAAAGATCTAACATTCTATCAACTGCCAAGTCATGTGTAATGCCAAGGGAATAATCTTGAATGTGTGCACTGGCAACCTGACAGTTACCATGACTCATATCTGGCACACCTCTCAACTGTACCAGATATTTGCTAGGAGGATATACCACCCACAGGGTCCTCTACTGGGAGATTCGGGCTATGCACTGGAATGTGGCTGATGACACCCATCAGAAAGGTGCACACATCCATGGAAGAATGTCATAATGAGGCACGGGAACTGGAGAAATAATGAATGTCACGTTTGGCTGTGCTTATCTCGTTTGCACAAAGCTGGACCAGCCAGGAAGCAGACAGCCAGAAATAGAAATTGGATACATTCAGTTAATGCTATTGGGCATCACACAAACCCAGTAAGCAGCATTGCATGATGGTTAGCAGCAAGACCTTAACAATGATTACAGTAAAATAGGGAATGCAATGTAACTAGTCCTGTGGTAGCAGGTGTAAGTGTAGGGGTGTAGTACAGGTGGTCCTAGGTTCTAGTACAGAGTGTGCAATCTTTGTTTAACTCTTGTGACATTGCAGTTTATAGTATTGAACTGCAACATAGGCAAGTGCTTTATCAACCTGCTTGTGGCAACAGGTGTAAGTATAGGACTATCATACATATGGTCCTGGGTTTGAATGCAGGATATTCCATACACTTTTATTGTTGTTCCACTTCCCGTTATAGTCACTCTCACTTATAACAGTTGACATAGTGTAGCTGATATTAATTATAAGTATGAGGGCTGAGACACTACTATTGTATCAGTTATTTATGTATATATCTATGTATTATCACATTTATTATCACATGCATGACTGTAGGTATACTGGATACTATATTCCCGTAAGTATAATTCTGCTATCTGGACTGGCATGGCCTTCAAATACACAACTGCCTGTACATCCAATAACCTTGAAATTGCAACTGCAGTTATATAATATCTCACTGTTTGGCACTGTTGAGCTCCACTTACCATTGCACAAATGTGGTGCCCAAGGGTGCTCACTGGTAAGGGGTGAGCAACATTTTCAAACAGTGTGCACACTCCCAGTAAACATGATGTCTGGAATTGTCGGAAACCCATCACTCTCCATTGTTCTTGATCCATCGTAGATATGGCAGACATTTGAGGAGCAGGTGTCAGATTTAGGGCACAGATATGGGGTGTCCAGGAGTCCAAGATTTTTATTGGACTCCTAGTTAAGAACTACAGTGCCAGCCTTCTGCAGTGGGACTATTTTGGATCCCAGTATAAATCAGAAGCTTGGGATAGTGTAGCCCAGACTATAACCAGTGCCACCAGTATCCCCTGCACTAGTAAACAGTGTAGCATCACTAAATTGACTTCTGGAGAAGGAAGAGGGATACCCTTGACTGTTTGATCAAGGACTTTAGGACTGTGAACATCCCACAACTGTCTAGATATCAACTACAGAGAGTACTTGTAAGACTTAAAAGCTGAATATAGGCAAGACTGGTATTCATAATGGTATTCTGTTGTGTTCTTTCCACAGCTGCCATGGACCAGGGGCTCAATATATGAACCCATGGGGCTAGATTGGTGAGGATTAGGGAAGCATGTGGTATGTGCGCAGTAGAATAGTAGTGTTATTCTAGCATTACAATATAAAGCTAGCTTTTTTTGTATTTTATAGAGTTTAATCAAATTGAGCATGCATATCTCAACTGTAAAAGCAAGTATGCATGAATTAGTCTGTAGCACAAGCAAAGAGTACATTATTAGACTTTTGTCAGAGGTCTGGGTTAAAATATCACACTTTCTAACTATACAATATTGTTAATTCTGCAATTATATTTAAATTAAATTAAAACCTGTATACCAATGGCACAAATGCCCTGCTGTAAAGTGTAATCTGCATAACTGGAACACGCATATGTGCAATATATGCACATGTCAAGGAGGATTTGCTGCAATTTGTAGTATAGTGTGCATCTGTTAGGAGCTGGTAGTCTTAAAAGTAAAAGTTATCTGATAGGAGATGGTATTCTTAAAAATTAAAGTTAAGATAATAGAGTCAAATAATTCTATTAATATATTGTATGTCACATATGAAGGTAGTAATCTTATCTATTTTTTTCTTTCACCCCAATCCTTATCTTCTCTTTATTTTATTTTATTTAAATATCATCAAAATGTGTCCATGTCATCCATGCATACCACATCACTAAATGCTCCACAGAACAGTGGGGTAGACCTGTCCCATAGGATCTGCCTGCTCCCCCCACTGGCTCCAGCATCGTTGCCCAGTACATCTGGCAGCCAACCTGGTAGCACCACCTCTTCTGCCCTTGCACTACCTGCCCCCGAGAGATAGTCTTGCTCTGGAGGCTGGTCCAGTGGTGCCCTCCAGGAGCAGTGGTGGAGGTGGTGATTCTATCACCTGTGCTGAACTGCCAGTAATGGTGTGTAGGGTTGTTCACTACACAGTTTGTACATACCTGAACTGGATGGAGAGGCTGCTCTCCCTCATTTACATAATACGAGGAAGAGGAGATGCAGATGTCAGGCACTCCAGCCAGTGGCGGAGTGAGGTGGCAGTAATGACAGTCCACTAGGTGAGAACTCGAGTCTCACTGTCATCCAGCTTGATGACCATGGGTTCAGGCTGTCCCCACTCTTACCCAATTATAGTGTCCCCCAAACGTTTGTGTCCATCACCATCCCTGTCTCTTGTCTTGTCTGTCCCCAACATTCCATTCAATAAAACAAAAACAAAAAAAAAAAATCATCCAATGCATAGCTCTCCATTTTGCACCCCTGTATTCATGACACACTTGATTTGGCTGATTTGGCCCAATTGGCTATACAACATGACCAAGCTCTCTGGGAATGACAGTCCAAATTCAGTTAATATTTTCCCCATATGTTCACTTTACACTGTTAAAGAAATGGATAGCTATGGCTTTGTCCTATCTCCCTTCTGCACTTTGCTGCCCTGCTTCCCCTTTGTTCTTTCCCCTGCTTGCTCTCTATTTCACCACTCTCCTATCTACCTATTTAACCTCTTTATGGCATTTTTGCACGAAGGTGTGCACTGCGCACCAACACACAATGAGAAGGAATGTCATTAAAAGTATGAGATATGGAGGCAATATATTTATTTAAAAGTATTAGATAAACCTGCATTCAAACCCAGTACCACCTGGCCCCAACAAGGAATGTAGCAATGCATTAACACATGCTGCCACAGAGTCAGTTAAGCAGCAAGTGTATTTCATAGACTCAGTACTAACTGTCAGACTTTAGCAATGCGGCTTGCATTTGTCAACTGCTTACCTATGTGCAAACATGTGTATGGCGCATGTGTATGCACTTTGGCAACCATCATGCAAACCTGCTGCTCACCCCAATATGGAAATGTACTTATCATACTGTATCACTGCTGTTTACTGTCCATTCCCTGTGTATGACATGAAATTACATGTGTAAACATTACAAACTGAGGGCTCTATCTAATAATATGTCGCATATTTACAATACATCCATCTGTTGCCACCCCCAAAGTACTGCAATCCTAGTGTCTCAGTACTTTTTCACACATATATCAACCACAGTACAAAATGTAAATCAATTGTTGTGTGCTAATCAATGCACATCAATCTGGTAATGTGCAAAACTATAACTATTGATCCATATGCCTAAAAAGGTTTATCTGAAAGGCTAGTGAAGGAATCAGCATGGACCATATCCAGAAGGACATAGGTATCCATTAACACACTTGACCCTACCAATTCTGTTTTTGTCAAGGGTAGATCTTGCTTATTGAACCTTGTGGACTTCTTGGATACTGACCCCACAGACCCGAATGAGGGATATCAGGACATACTGCCTATGTTGACTTATTCAAGGCCTTTGACACTGTCCTCCATTCATGTGTCACATTGAAGATCTCACATGTGGGAATTAAGCCATACAGTAGTGCAAGGATAGGCAACTGGCTCACTGACATAGCACACACTCTCAAAGTTGGGGGCTGCACCTCCACCAGTAGTAAATTACCATTAGAATACCACAAGGATCTGTGCTGGGCTCTCAACTGTTTGCAAACTATTTCCCTGAAGCACAGGCAATGTTAGATGGCCTGTGGTTTACCAAGTTTGCAGATGACTTGTAACTGGATGCACTAATATAGAGTCCCCCAAAGATAGTAACATATTAGAGAACGGGTTACCACAAACAAATGATTGGTGTCAAATGCACGGACTGCACCTTAAAGCATATAATGGTTCATTGTCCTCTTTGTCAATGAAGTACCCATGTTAATTGTGATGTACATAGCACCCCTCTAAGCTCAAACACTGTGTTGTGAGACTTGGGAACACACGTTGATATCTACACTTTCATCACTATGTGTCTATACTGATGACACACATTCTACATTGTGCAGATCATACATTTGGGCATCACTTTCAAAACCAGGGTGGTCATACCTCTGCTGTACTCTACCCTTATCAGACCACTAATTGAGTACAATGCTCCCTTCTGTCTGTACCTCACCAGACACCTTCAGCAATTGGAGAAAACACAGGGTTGTGCCTAGGAGACTCCAGGGCCTCCAAACATGACAAACATGAAAAGAATGAAAGACCTGTCAGTGCACTCAGTATCATGCAGGCTGCTTTGAGGTGACCAATGCCTGTGCTACAAAGCAGTCTCAGACCTTGCCCTACTGGAAATTGTTGACATCTGTAAATGAAATGGTACAAGAATAACTTGGCCCAGTGTTCTCAACCTAGCCTGTGACATAAACTGAACATGCTGGGGAGACAGATATATCTCCCAACAACTCACACTCCTATGTAATAGGCCCCCACTGCATGTGAATTAGTGTTCCTCAATGACCCTGTCCAAGCACAACCTTGTCTACTGGTTGGGTGATTGTAAATTCACCTCTAGAGAGGCACCTATATCCCTCATGTACAGGACCAGTTGGTGCTGCTCACAGAATCACTCTGCTAACAATGACCATCCAACTATGCTCAATAAGGATACTTGTGTTTTTACACAGCTAGGCTTCTAAACACCACAGAGCCATTAGGCTAGTAGCCTCCTATGAACATATGAAGCTATGAGCCTGTGCAGGTCTCCCAACATTTTTTCTCTCATAAGGCCTGCTGATGTCATCTACTATAAGTTCACCTACAGTCTTATAAAAGTCAGACTTGTGCCGTGGTGCTTGCATAATGTACTGTGTTCTGTAGTGTGTGTACTTAGATAGGTAGGGGTTCTGTTCTCACTGCAGTCAACTGGGTGTGTGTGTACATGTGCTTCTGTCTGTCTGTCTGTGTCTATCCAAGAGAGCAGAAGTGTGTATTCAACATTTACCACTCCTATCCAATGAACGGACAGTATTTGATACTTGCACATGCCTACTGATCCATTTCACGCAGGCCTCCCAACTTCTTCTCTCCAACATGCGCTGCTAACGTCATCCACTATAAGTTGGCCTGCAGCTGTATAAAAGTCAGATTTGTGGCATCATACTTGCATAAAGTACTAAGTTGTGAAATCTGTGTACTTAGATAGGTAGGGGTTCTGTACTCACTGCAGTTGTGTGTGTGTGTGTGTGTGTGTGTGTGTGTGTGTGTGTGTGTGTGTTTGTGTAGCCAGAAGAGCAGCAGTGTGTATCCTGCAATTACCACTCCAATCCCATGAATTGACAGTATTTTGATACTTGCACATGCCTACAGATCAATTTCATGCAGCCCACCCAACATCTTTTTCCCACATGGCCTGCTGTTGTCCTCTATTATAAGTTCACCTGCAGCAGTATAAAAGTCAGACTTTTACTGTGGCACTCATGTAAAGTATTGTGTTCTGTAGTCTGTGTACTTAGATAGGTAGGGGTTCTATTCTCACTGCAGTCATCTGTGTGCGTGTGTGTGTGTGTGTGTGTGTGTGTGTGTGTGTGTGTGTGTGTGTGTGTGTGTGTGTGTGTATGTGAGCTGTTGCTTGACATAACAGAGAGCATTTTACACCAGCACATGGGACACTGTTATATTCTCCTCAACAGACACTGCTGATGTCATTAGCTACAAGGTGTTGTCTAACAGACTCCAAGTCAGACTTGAGATGTATTACCTGTGTAAAGTACTGTGTTCTGTAGTCTGTGTGCTTACATAGGTAGGGGTTCTATTCTCACTGCATTCAACTGTGTGCGTGTGTGCGTGTGTGTGTGTGTGTGTGTGTGTGTGTGTGTGTGTGTGTGTGTGTGTGTGTGTGTGTGTGTGTGCTGTTGCTTGACATTACAGAGACCATTTTACACCAGCATGTGCGACACTGTTATATTCTTCTCAACAGACACTGCTGTCATCTGGAGGCCACCCAGAGGTCACCTCATCCTATACAATAAAGATTACAGTGGCATATCTTTTAATGTGTTCACATACCTCATGACATGGTTTGCAGGTCCTGTGTTATCTTGCTGAGACAGCCCAGTGGTCTCTGCAGCTGCTGCATGTGTCTGGTGAGGTACGTGCAAAAGAGAGCATTATACTGTATTAGTGTTCTGATGAGGTTTGAGATCTAAGATCTTAATATGATGGCATGACTTATGATGTGAGCAACATAGGCTTTCAATAGCACTGTGGACACTTGGTGGACAAGGTTCACATTGCTATTTACATGCATTTAGAGTGCTTGCATCATGGTGTTTCTGCATAGCAGGACTGTTATCAATGCTCTGATTAACAGGGAATTCCACTTTTCAGCTGGACAACTTGACAAACACACATTTCTGCATTTATTTGTAGAATGTATGCCTTTGTCACCATTCACTTGTCTGTGTTAGCTCCTCCTATACTCTATCATCATTGGTGGATTCAATGATTGCACACAATGTGCAAGAATCAGCAAACTTGGTAAGTCAAAGCCATATACTTTAGCCTAAACTGTCAAATTGAGTCCAAACAAAGGGCCAAGCACAAACCCCTGGGGTCTGCAAATGGTGACAGTTCTACTGGTGCATGTTGTTTCACCAACTTTCACAGTATGTGTTTTGTCAGTGAGCCAAATGGTTACCTATCAACTGACATTATTTATTATTTTATTTTATTTATTTATTTACATTTGTTGACTGGGAAAGTCTGACTGGATGCAGGTCCATTTTCAGCGGAGGCCCGGGGAGAAAAGCTCCACAATTAAAATATTAGAGACA
The DNA here is from genome assembly GCF_019279795.1 of Protopterus annectens. Lineage (NCBI taxonomy): Eukaryota > Metazoa > Chordata > Ceratodontiformes > Protopteridae > Protopterus > Protopterus annectens. The sequence goes on from NC_056746.1 coordinate 577,664,315, forward strand.
TAGTTACAGATGAAGAATCCTAACAATTAAACTATTACAAACATAGTTACAGATGAAGAACATAGTACATTCAGTAGATAACTAACATCTGTTCCATCCACTAAGTCATAGCAGATGTTAACAATTGTTACAATAAGAAGTTACTGCCGTATAATAAGTAGATAGGTATGGAAGTATCAGAGCTTGCTGTAATCAAAGGTAGTTTGTGGGGTGGAACAGAGTTAGAGGGTAGATGGAGTGGGAGAAGTTAGAGAGGAGAGTTACAAGGGCATAGCCAGCATGTTTTTAGATGCGCTTTAAGTAAAGCTTTGAAGTGGGTGCATGATGGTACAGAGGTTATTGTGGGGGGGGCTGTTCCATAATTAGGCTATAGCACTGGAGAATAGTGCTTCTCCAGCAGTGTTATTGGCTCTAGTAACATGTAATTGATTTTTGTTGGTGGATCGTAGTGGTCTGGTGGTGAGATAGGGTTGGAGTAGATTCTGGAGGGAGGGGACCTTTAGAGGTTGGTTTACTAGTTTGTGGGCAAGTGCAAGTTGATACCATTGAAGGAGGTGAGGGAGTTCTAGCCAGCCTAGTTCAGTAAGTGAGAGACAGTGTTGACTGCGGTAGTTGCCCCGGAGGCAAATTTGGTGATTTTGTTGTAGCAGGTCTCAAGTTTATTTAGATCGCATTGTCTTAGGTTGGTGTATATTGGAGACGCATAAAGTAGGGTGGAGATAAGATGTGAATTTGCAACTGAAATCTTAGCTGCTTTGGTGAGGAGTTGCTTATTTCTGTATAAGGCTCCTAGTTTTTTGCAGACTTTTTTATGGTCATGGATAAGTGAATGTCAGATTTCAGATTGTTGTCTATTTCAACTCCTAGTAATTTGGTGTGATCAGTTGGGTGGATAGTGGTGTTGTCTTTTGCTGTGATGTTAAAGTGAGAGCTGTTTTGAGTATGTTTGATGGGTTGGAAGATGAGGAGTTTAGTTTTATTTGGGTTGAGTATTAACTGGGCATCGGATAGCCAAGTTTCAACAGAGGAAAAGGCATCCTGTGTGACCTTTTGCAGTTTGGGTAGGGACTGGGCTGAGCAGATGATGGTTGAGTTATCTGCATATTGTATGAGTGTGCCATGTTTGGTGGCAGAGGCTAGATTATTGGTGAAAATAGAGAAGAGTAGGGGTCCAAGGATGGATCCTTGGGGAACACCAATAGAGACAGGTAGTTGGGGGATATGTAATTTTGCCATACAATGGATTACTGGTAGTCAGACAGGTAACTCTGAAACCAGTTGGTGACTGATTGAGAGAAGGATAGGTTATTGAGAACAGGGATGAGTTGTTTGTGTGGGACCATGTCAAATCCTTTAGATAGGTCTAGAAAAGTCGCAGAGGAGAGATGGCCATTGTTTTTATGATGAAGGATAGTGTTAGTAAAAGAGAGTAAGGCAGTGGTGGTGCTATGGCTTGGTCGGAAACCATGTTGAGAATTAGACAGGAGGCTGCTAGTAAGGAGGTAGTCTGAGATTTGAGAGTGAATGCATCTCTCTAGTATTTTGGAGAGCGGAGATAGAATCGCTATGGGATGGTAGTTGGCTAGTTCTGTGGAGGGGCCACCTTTGTGGAGGGGAATTATGTGTGATATTTACCATAGTGTAGGGACGTAGCATTCTGACAGAGATCAGTTAATCAAAATTGATACTGGGTAGGCCAGAGCATCAGCTGCGATTTATAGGTATTCACTTGGGAGGTTGTCTACTGTAATTTTGTGGGTTTAAGTTTAGTTAAGAGTTTTCTTATGTTGGAGGTAGGAATGGGAGAAAATGAGAAGACTGTAGGGAGATTACTGGGTGAAGGTGTGGGGTGTAGGGGAGGGAGGTTGTGTTGTCTAGCTAGTGACAATACCGTTTGTGTGAAGTGTTTGTTGAATGAGATTTTCTGAGGAGTGAGGAATGTTAGGTGAAAGGTATTGATTTTACCTGGGTGGAGGATGGAGTTTATGGAAGTCCAGAATTGTTTGGGGTTGTGTTGGAAGGAGTCGAGGGCAGACTGGTAGTATTGGATTTTGTCCTGCTTTATTAGCTTTTTGACTCTATTCCGTAGTTCTAGGGATTTCTGTCTAGCTGGGGGGGTTGGTTTTGCGCCAGTGTTCCCAGGCTTTATCTCTGTTTTTCATTTCTGACCTAGTGATTTTCTGTAGCCATGGGGGGGTTGGGTTTTGGTTCTGGTAAGTCTTATGGGGGCATGGTTATTTAGGATGCTTAGGAAGGTAGTATTGAAACATATGACTGCATCATCTAGGCTGAGGTAATTTAGAGGTTGCCAGTTACATTCTTTGAGGGATGAGATGAATGTGATTGGGTTAAAGTATAGTTTTTTATGTATTTGATGGTAGATGACAGATTTAACTTGGCATAAGTGTTTTTTGAGTAGGAATGTTGGGGAGTGATCACTGAGGCTATCTGATAGGCAGCCTGCTACATAGGACTGGGGAATCTTGCTGATTAGTATCCAATCCAGGGTAGTGTGCTTGTTGGAGTTTTTATTTATTCTGGTTGGTGACTGGATTAGTTGGGTGAAGCCACGAAGGTTTAGATGACGGGTTGGATGGTTGCCGTAACAGGATTGCCAATCAATATTGAAGGCAACTAAAATTATGGTCTCTTGGGGGAGATGGTGGGTAGTCCAGCTGAGGAGGTTTTCTAGTGGAAGGATATTTTGGCTAGGTGGGAAGTAGCATCCTATTATGTTGATGGTTTTATTTTTGTTTATTTTCATGTTGGTATATATTATTTCTTCATTGGCAATTTGGGGAGCTGATGAGTTTAGGATCTGAATGTTTAGATGCTGTTTAAATATTATAGCTATACCACCTCCTTTCTTGTTTAGTCGGTCTAGTCTTAGTATGTTGTAACCATTAGGGAGGATTTGCTCACTGGTAATGTAAGGTTTTAGCCAGGTTTCTGTCAGGATGATTATATCTGGGGAGTGCAAGTATATGGTGGCATGGAGTTCACAGACTTTGTTGGCTATACTTCTGATATTTAGGCTTAGCAGAAGGAGGTCATTTGGTTTTCTACTGTCTGGGATTTGGGAGAAGTTGTGGTTGTTAGTCTGATTATTAGAAGTGGGGTTGGAGATGGAGGGGCCAGGGTTGGGTGGATGTCGCCACTGAGGGAAAGTTTTGATATGCATGAGGTTATTAGTTTTATCATTTTATGAAAGAGTTTGCATTTTAGGGAAACTTTATGATTGGGTGCAGTTGGTAATAGACGTGGTGGGAGGTTTATTTTGTTAACTTGTAGGGATGCATTTAGTTTGAGTATTTTAGTTGATATAATACATGGGGGATGCATAGGGATGATTCTTGAGTTGGTGGGAAAGGAGCAGAGTGAGGGTGAGTCATAAGTGATGGTGTGAATAATTGTACAGTGGAAGTGGTTGAGTGGGGGTATAATGGAATTTTGATAAGATGTAAGATATGCAAGGAGAGTGTATGCAAAGAGTATAAGTATGGTGTGCTTATTCATGTTAGCAGAAGAGGAGGAGTAGTAGTGGGAAGCTGGTGGAGTTAGAGTTGGGAGTAATGTTGTGGTTGGTGGTAAAAATGATGGGAAGGGTTTGTTCTTCTAATAAAGGTAGGACCATTGGGGACGGGTGGGAAGCAAAGCGGGCAGAGACCTGTTAGTTGCTCTTAGGAGGGGTAGTGGGCTGGAAAACAATCAGGTAACAGAGAATACAGCCCCTTATATAACTTCTGTCCTATGCATTCCTAGTGGGGGAGGAGGGTAGGGACTAATTGCAGGAGGAGTCCTGTGGGAGTGATTGACAGGTCTCTCAGCCGTATTCTGGCGGATGGGCAATTCAAACAAAAACAAACAATCAGTTAACTCAAACTGTAGGTAAGTGATATAGAGAGAGTGCCAATAGAATAGATGAACTACAGTTAAGTAAATGGCAGTAGAGTTCAAGGGGAGGGAACTATACTAGCACAAGTTAATTATTTCTGGTCTTACTAATTCTGGGGTAGTGCAGTTTAGTTTGGAAGTGGATAGCTATTGCCATACAAAAATAGTCTACGATGAAACTGGAAAAAAGGCACAGTTGAATGTAAAAGCCATAGATAAAAATTAAAAATTTTGCCTTGTAACTCAGAGAGAGGTACAGAATCCAGAAGTGTGTCATCAGCTAGTGTCTGAAATGGGGTCTTACAGGATTGGAGTTAGGAAAACTGGGCTAGCTAGACAGGCCTCTGCAAGTGTGCATGCTTTAAACAACAAAAAACTCAGTATATAAAGGCATTAACATTAAGTCTTTATGTTGAAAGTTAAGACATATGTTGCTTCTAATTTGAAGAAAAGCCATGCTTGCAGAGAAGCCTTTATAATATTTTCACTGGAATTGCACTTCAGCAATAGTACTTATTCAAGTTTGGAGGATAGGGGGGGTGCGCCTGTATCCCAGGATGCTTAAACAGATTGTTTCTAATTTGAAGACAAGCCGTGCTTGCAGAGAAGCCTTTTTAATATTTTTACTGGAATTGCACTTCAACAATAGGACTTATTCAAGTTTGGAGGGTGGGGGGGTGCACCTGCAGCCCAAGATGTTTAAATAGAGTGAGCACACTTCACAGAGAGGGGGGATGACTGCAGAAGAAGGGTTAATCCCCAGCTGGGAAGGTTTCTCAATGCTACTTGTGTGGGCGATTGTGTCAAAACCCTAGGCCAGATCATGCTAGGCAGTATGCACTGTCTTACCTTCATCCAGACCTATCACATGGAATCACTGGGCTGTGACAGCATCACGGATTGCCTATGGTGTGACTCAACACATAAACTTTCCTGTACGGTCGAATACACACTTCAACACACCTCCATATAGGCTACATTCCCATACAAGGGTGTATATCAACATGCATCCACCTAAGTTGTGAGGACAGCACCTCATGCATGCATGTATAGAGACATCCTGACTCTCCTCGACTGTGAGGTAGACCAACATGTCATCCTGGATCTCTTGTACATGTACACTAGAATATTCTGGCTATATGCAACAGACCTGTGTGAGTTGTTAATGCTACATCAGGTCTGTTACAGCTAATAGGTGCCCTTAAAGAGGTCATCGAGGGCATGCATGTTAACAACAGTATCATCTTGTGGAACTTGACCAGGTCAAGGCATTTGACACAAATCCACACTGAGGCATCAATCAACACTGTCATATGTGGCCATAAACAGCTATATCACCAAATGGGTAGGCCAGTGTATCACATATGTGGCATCTCACTATGTTGAAATGTGTAACGTGACCTATATCTCCGGTCCAGTGCTCAGGTCCATATATCATGGCTGTCTGCTAGGCCCTTTCCTGCCCATTAGTTAACTGATGGACATTACAGATGACATACACATGCTGTGTCCAAACAGCTATTGAAGGACTACAGATTGTGGAAAATCATTCACTCCAATTGTGATATTAATATAATACAAACAGTATCAACACATGCCAATAACTGCTGCCACAGCCATGACAACACCTGAATTGACAAAAAACATGGGGGGGGGGGTTGTTGATTCAAGAAACAGACACACCACTCAAGTATAATGTGGACATTACACCCTATAATCAGTCCAATAGGTATGTGACCCATGTTCTGGGGTAGATGGTAAGTGGTACATCCACCAGCATGTGGTCACAGTGCTAACTACTCCCTTGAATGTAAAGTACTGGGTATGTGAAGGACATGCACATCAGAAGCCATAATACCTTCCTTTCCCTAGCCTTCATCACACCAATAACTGTATACAATGCACCCTTCTTCATGTACCTCCTTATACATCTTCCAGTGGTGAATAACTGAAGTGTACCACCTTTGTCACAGTGCACTGTCACACAGCTTACTAGCCATACCTAGGTATTTTTTCTGTGGAATATACCTGACTGTCTGATGGTGCAGAACACCAGTCAAGTTGTTACAACAGATGCATCTGTGCTACCTGTTCTTCTTATGCACACACTACACATTAATGGCATGTATATTATTCATGACAGTGTGGATTGTGCAAAATATATACATTTATATATATATATATATATATATATATATATATATATATATATATATATATATATATATATATATATATATATATATATATATATATATATGTATATGGGTCTCCTTCAGATGGTTGAACTTTTAAAAGCTTGACATTAAAATGGCCAAGATCATATGATCAAACTTTTAAAAGCTCAAATGGTCTGAATGGGGCTCTCCATAGAGTGCAGAATGGGAAGATTTCCCTTTACTGCAATGTAGTGCAATCTCAGAGTTGGTATATTTAAATAGCGGGGGGTGTGGGGGTGTTTTGTTTATTTATTTTTTTCACATTTTCGAACATTCAAATGTTCGATCATATGGTCTCGACCATATGAAAGTCGAGCATTTGGATGTTTGATTATGTGAAGTAAACCCATATATATATATATATATATATATATATATATATATATATATATATATATATATATACACATATGTATATATGCCATGCACCTAACCTGTATTGCCCATACTGTCACATACAGGTATAGCAGTTGTCCTTCCTAACACCTCCAGCAGGTGTTACAGTACCAGGACAGTGTGCATGGTTACTCTCTTAGAATGTGGATGTATCATAATAGTTGTTTGTGTGTGTGCAGATTCATCTCTTATCAGTCTATATCACATATGTTATGTCAGAGGCATGGGATTACTGGTGTTATTATACTGATATTGTTCATGATTGTGGTTGGTTCCTGTAATGTTTTCCATGAACTTTTACCTGTGCCCACCTTTCTAAAGACCTCTGCTGAGAGTATACTTATATTCAGGCATATCAGTTTGCATAGCTTCACAATATGCACCCTACCCCAATTGTATGTTAGATTCCTGATAGATGTCCTCTGCATTATTCATGTAAGGATGCTTAGCTCACACAGACATCCTCCCCATTGTTATATCACCTTGTGTGACAGTCACATAAAACACATTTTCACTGCACAGTGCCTACTGTACCATATAGATATGTGATTTGTGTTGCTGATACAACCATCCTCCATTGACATGCCCTCCTCTGCTGTAAATGAGGGATTTTCACCTGTCTTCTTTCCCCTGTGTTCATTCCTATAATTTATCTGTGTGGCCCTATTCAATATACACACTTCCCCTGAGTGATGATTTTACATGGCAGTCCATGTGCTGTTACAGATCATTAACACAGCTTCAGTACAGAATGTCAGGAGTGGGATATCACAATACTCTGCACTGTAGGTACACTGTCCTGTACTGTGTTTGGACCATATACTTCACATTCATGCCTCTCAACTGTCCAGATATTACCAGGATGTCCAGATGTTTTCCTTATCAAATTTATGGCTTTATGCCATATCACTGGGATGATCTGTGACTCAATATTACATACATCTGAGTGCATATCTCTCAACTGTCCTGATTTGTGCTGAATACCCAATTTTTGTCTCATATTTGTGATCTTTTCCTCATAATATTTTGTTTTTCTGGCAAATCATGGGCATGTCATTCCGGAGAGAAGTCAGAAAGTGATGATAGACATTTGTATTTCAAACTTCATACTCTTCAGAAAGTTCATGCTACTGTATAACCTATTATTCTATCATCTTTCTAAGTCTGGAAGAGCAATATTACAAATCTGTCCCTATTTTTGGCCCTTTGTCCCCCCGTTATTTATGGCGTTGTCGACATTTCTTGCTCAAAGAGGTTGACAGGTATGTTTGAGTTTCATTATACCACACCTCTATGTAAAATCTATGGCAAATATGTCCCTATTTCTGGTTAAATGCCCAATCATTATGTTTGGTTTTGTGCAGATGTTTTGAACAGATTGACAGCTATCTGTGAAGCCCTGGTGATCATTGTGGCATTCAGTGCAAATCTGCGGACTGTAGGTGCTCTGCTTTAAACCGAATTGTATCTGCATTTACTTACATGGTTTCCTGGCTGGCAACAATGTTGCCAGACATGAAACCTAGCTTAGATGCACCGTGCGGCATTAATATGCTTTGCGTGCTGCCGCTCACTGAGCACTAATGCGCAAACATGTTATCTCCGTGTAGGCTTTGCCCGGAGATGACATGAAGGTTATTGAATCCCACGGTGTCTTCTTTTAAGTCCTGTGTTGTTTGCTCATTGTATTAAATGTTATATATGTATTTTATTTATTTGGTTTATTTTGTTTACCAGTGTAGTGCACTGATCAATATTGACCAATATCAGTCTTTGCACAGGTGAAATAAAAAACATTTCACAAACAAAAAAATGCAGAAATGCAAGCAATAACATAGCTGTTCAGACTAATTAAATAGAAAAAAAAAGTTTTATACATTGTAGTGAACAAGCACAGTGCAATATACAATCAAGCAGAGTGTAAGGTACAACATATACATTAGTTTCTAAAGTGGGTCAGTCTTTAATGAATCTTGAGAGAGGAGAGGAGACTTGGAAAAGAGATAGGTTAGGTGATATGTCCTGTGTTGAAGCAGGAACATTTGAACTGGATGAAGTGCTTTTTGAGTTGCATTCTGAATTTGGAATAAGTATTTGATTTCTTTAATACTGATGGGGAGAGCTTTGCCAAAGAGTAGGTACCTGAGAGGAGAAAGCATATGCAGCGTTGTGGAGTTTGATTCTAGGGGTAGTGAGCATTGGCATGGCTTGTGACTAGTTCCTCAGGTTATATGAGGAGGATTTTTCATGAAGTGTAGTTGCAAGGGAGTAAATGTGTGGAGTTGGAATAGTTTGTATATTTGGGATTGTCAGTTTAAATCTGTGTGTTGAGTTACCTATGAAGCTTTCATTATTGGGTGGTCATATTCGCATTCTTTTAGTTCAATTGTATGCTAATAATTTCATTTTAATGGTTTAGAATAAATGTTTTTTGAGGTGGGTGCTTCAATGTTTGCCATCGGAGGGGCAAAAGCTGAGATTTTGGGCTGAATGCCTCTGGTGATCAGGATATCAAGTAAGGTGTTTATATTTATTTGAAAAAAATTTGGATCCTTGGTTTATCATTTGGTATTTCTTGGAATATAGTGGAATGGAAGAAAGGTTTGAAGGCTATCAAGAATGTAATTTGTGGAGAAGATATTATTCCTTAAATAAAAATATTTATGATTAAAATGTTTTCCTTAATGTGGCCATTTGCATTGGTGAGACTTATTTGATTCCTGCTGTTTTTGAGACTTCAGTTTTGTCTCTTAAATCGAGGGCACTATGTTGTTCTTATCTGAAGACATTAAATTGGGTATTTTGTGGAGGAAATATGTTAATAGGGAGTTAAATATGTCACAACTCGTAGTCTTTTGTTCTTCTATATAGTTTGCACTTTTATTCTAGCTACCTTCTTGTGATTGGTCTCCTCTGAAGGAATTTTGTGATCTCAAAGTGCGAAGTTCCTTGGGATGAATGGAAACATAATGGAGCATATCTTGAAAATTCATAAGAGCAAATTATAGTTAATTTCTACTCCTGTGAATAAGAAATTGTGGTATTCTCAGGCTATTGGCAACTTTTACTTAGAAGTCCCTTGAGATTCCTGTTAAATGGGCAGTTCAGTGTTGGTTGGGAAGGGTTAAGCCTTAATAGTAAAGTTTTTGATTTTCTTTGCAAGTTGACTAGTAAAATCAAATGTCTTAAGACTAATATTAGGTACAAATTTTGGCAAAAAGATGGTGTGATTTTTCTGTCTGTTTTCAGTTTGTGGCGTCTACATAATATTTTTTTTGATTATCCTTACATTCAAAAGACTGGGAGTTACAACTGAAAGCATTTTATTTGTCCTTATGTTCTCCTACTTTAGACATGATTTACTTTCAGTATTATGGTCCTGGGAATGTACTGACTGAACAATTTGATGATACAAAATGGAAAAAGTTGGAAAGACGAGGCCTGCTGCTGCTGTTGTATAAAAAAAACAGAATACTGATAAGCTTGTATCTGATTTACATCCACATATGACATTGTACAGATTGTTTTGGTTGAGACCTCTATGTTTGGCTTTATGATTTTGTTATTTTGAAGAAAAACCTATACTGCTGTTTGGAAAACTGCCTTTAATTGTCATGGTGGCAATGAGGAATGAAGAGAACATGGCTGCTGTGTTGTCTGCAGATCCAAACAAAGTTATTATTTTGACTTCAGTAGGTTTAGATATACAGCTGTTACTTCAACTTGACGACGTGTCTCTGTTTGCAGTAGACAGTGACTTGCAGGCGAGTGCTGCAGAAAAAAATATAAAATAAAAACACTGATTTGACAGTGGCAGTGGAGTTTTTAGAGGACATAAACCTGATGTGTTCCATCTCAAATTTCTTCTTAAATGTAGCCTTCCTGTACAGCATTGATGTTGGAAATTCATTTTTAGGGATCCACAGACCCCCTCATGATCATTTAAATCTACATTGACATATGCAGAGGCCATACGGTGCATACCTGACTTACAGACAGTCAACTGTATTGCTGGAGTATCAACTGCTTTTGGACAGTGGAGATTTCTAGTACATTTCTGATTTTTACAAGTGGGAACTCCAAAAGACAGACATGCATTTTGGAATTAAATAGTTTTACTTATACAAACTCCAATACTTTATGTATGAGTGTTGTATATTTTTCAACAGATGGAATATATGAGTTATGTTTGGAATCAGAAGTGAATATTGCAAATTTTACTAGATAACTTTGATAAGAAAAAAAGACTGCATTGTGGTCTAATTTCTCATTGTAGGATCTGAAATTAAATTGCAGGAGAAAAATATAATTATGGACTAGGCATAAACTTGAAGTATCAAATAAACTTTAAAGACACTGTCAGGTGATTAAACCATTACTAAAAATTAAGGACCAATTAAACATTTGGACTGGGTGTTTCCACAGACTTTCAGATTTGATAATTGAAGGTTGTTATATACACACCCTGATAATCAGCTTTTGTGGTCAATAACCATTGTCTTTTGAGATATGATGGGCATCCTAAAAGGTGATGTCTTTTTGGTGAAAGGGGTCACAAGGAAAAAAAGGCTGCCCAGGTTTTGTGCTTAGAAGGTGGGCAAGCAAGATATAATAGAGACAATTCTACAAAAAGCACAAGTTATGGAGGGACAGATAACTGTTAGATTTGAATGTCCCTTGAATAATCTAGCATTTGAAGAATCTGGTGCAGATAAGCAGAGCACAATGGTTAGTATGGAGGAGCCTGCTCTTTCTCAGTTGTTAGACTGCTGTGGAGGTTTCCCTGGTCCACTCTTCTGAACAGAGAGTGGAGGAAGATTTTTCTAGTCAACCCTTAATCAGAAAAGGTTTGTGATGGCCTCTGAGTTAAGGGAAGATGAAATTGTGCCAGAAGGTTCTAGGGATGATTCTTCATTAAATTAGGCATTCCTATGAGAAGAAAAGGAGTTTTAAAATTGACATAAATTTAAAACATGAAGTTTTTAACATTATATACCAGTAATTTAGTATATTGTGTTAGGAGATGCAGTGTGGTGCAGAAAACTTAAGATATTTGTGTAATGCCGGACTTTAAAATTATATCATTAGCAGAATAAGAAGGTACTGTTTATGGTTAGCATGGTTTCTGGCACTTTGGGATGGATACTTGTTTTGTAACTGTTTTTTTCTCTTTAGGCATATTAGTTCAGGTTGTTAATTGTTATGCTGTATAATTATGGGAGGACACTTGTACTGGATTTTGAATATCAGTCTTAAAAGAGAAGATTAATTAATGTCTATGTCTCAGTAATTCCCTCATTGTCAAAGCAGTCCTGGAAGTTTTACCCTTGGTTAAATAATATTCATGTTATTGTAACAACATGGACATTTTAACTCTTGTTTATTAGATGTAAATAAACAGAAATGTAGGGAATTTTAAGCTTATATTAAGTTGTATAAATCACTAATTACTGAATTTCATTTAACTTCTGGGAGCCCTATGGTCTTTACTTTTAAAGAAGAACCGTACCCACAGACTGAAAAAAGCATATTTATTTCATCATATCTTAATGTTTCCTATGTTTTAACACCACTTTTGAACTGTATACTTTTTTAGATTTTTAAATATAATTCCAGAGTCTGCCCACATGGCATCTGGCATCTTAATTTTTTTAGTCTACCTCTAGGTGTCCTACATTGCAGTGTTTCACTTTAAAATATTGCATCATAGCCTCTAAGCTCCTGTCAATGCATTGACTTTACATGTGTTTTCATGGGTTTAGTATCAAAACATTGAACATTGGATTGTAAACCGTTCAAAAATGTGGTTTACATGTTCGATGTGCGGAATATTAATTAGGTTGGAATATGGACGACTTAACTGTGGCAAAGTCGAATTCAACTTAATTCCATTGACCCCTGTGCAGCAGTAAGTATGTACCAGATCTGTACTGCACAGCACTGACAGTAATGTTTTTGCAGGGAGACAAGACCCCCTGCACCCCACACACCCCCTGCCACTTATATATTCCAACTCTGAGATCACACTACAGTGCAGAAAAGAGTAAGTCTCCCTTTCCGCACTGTCCCAAGATCTCAATACCTAACATTGCACATGTATGAGCAGATGCATGGTGGCATTCACTGAGCAGGAGACTCACAGAATTGAAGGCTGGCAATATGGAAATTGGCCAACTAATGTTCGGCATTCCCATGTTCTCCAAACTTTCATTCTGCTTTCTGATAGTAAACCGTTTTCATGTATACCCTGCTTTCTTTTAGTCAGTCAGATTTAATTACCATTTCTTGCTTTTCAATGACTACTTAAAAGACAAACAGGAATAATCACACAGAACAGTATTCTCAGTACCTATTACTTCTTTTTCATTCTAAAGTGGCCACTTTTCATTTTTTTGTTATGCCTGAGTTGTAGTCCTTAAACTCATCTCCCCTCCTCTAAACAGCACTCATTATCTATCAAAGTGGCAAATTTGAGCTGTTTGCTGCTATGACAGATAGCTCACCGCAGGAGACAAAGTTCATGTGCTGCGAATACTGTTTGGTGTTATTATCCCCTCTTGTCTTTTAAGTAGTCATTAAAAATCAAGAAATGGTAATTAAACCTGACTGACTAAAGGAAAGCAGGGCATATGTGAAAACACATATAAAGTCAATACACTAATAGGAGCTTAGGTGCTGTAATGTAATATTTTAAAGCCAAACACTGCATTGTGGGATACCTGGAGGTAGACTAAAAAAATGAAAATGCCAGACACCATACAGGCAAGCATTGGAATTACATTTAGAGTCTAAAAGTAGTGTTAAAATGTAGGAAACATCAACACTTGATAAAATGGGTCTTTATCATATTATCGAAATGAACAAATCTTGAACGGCTTAAATATTGAAATTGCCATTCATCGATTTGTTTTTTTTTGAGATTGGGGTACAGTGAAGATCTGGAAGTTTGCCCTTTCCTCACTGTAGTGCGATCTTGGAGTTGGTATGTACAATTAACAGGGAGTGTGTGTGGGGGGCACAATCCCCCACAAAAGCGATTTTGATGAATGGCAATTTCGATATTTAAGCCATTTGAGATTTGTTCCTTTCGATGTTATGATATACACCTGATAAAATAAACATCTTTTTTTCAATCTGTGGGTGCAGTTTTCCTTTAAAAAAAGGCCTTTAAGTGCCATGAAAGATTTTATACTTCTAGATTCTTTTATTTTTAAAACAAAACAAAGATTGGGTTGTCTGATATTTTGAATATTCTGGGACTATTTTTAATGAGTTTAAAATAAGAGGATGACTGGTAACAAAAATATGTTTGACTTTATATGATTAGGGTTTGGCAAGGCTATTTATCTGTATGGTATGGTTTTAATCCATAGGTACACAGGTGGTACAAGTTTAAAGTTGTTAAAAGAATATAAAAGATGCAATGGCATGACAATAAGTTGTCTTTCAGGTACCAGGATCTCAGACATCTCAAGGGCCCTTAGGACCTTTGCATCAGACATAATATAAATATAAAATGGTAGTTGTGCATGTAGGGGTAAATGACTTGAGGCAAAAATTTGTTGTAAGGCTACAACAGGGCTTTTATCAAACAGAGGAAGCTCATATTATAATTAGGACGTATTGTTAGGCCATAAAGGTCAATAATTTTCTTCTATTTCTCTGCAGTTTTTACAAGAATGATTATGGCAACAGACATATAGTTGAGTTGGAAGAATATAAGAAATACTTCCTTTAAGTACTGTTGATAATAACATGACAATGTTTGTGGAAGGATTTTTTTTTAAATCTTATGGTACTTTTGTGACTTATGCTTTTCATAATCTGCAAAGTGTGTAAGATTTTAGATATGTGGAGTTCCCTAGGGAAAGGGATGATGCAGCACATTTTGATGTGGTGAATACATTAAATTATACTGCTCAATTAGATATACAATAAACTGTTTTACTTCTATATGAAATTTAAAGTCTATTTAGCATTCTTCCTCCTCAGGGAAAGATGCTTTTCCTAAATGACATTACAAAACATTGGGTAATTGGCAATTGAAGTTAGTTGTATTAAGTGAAGAGTGTTCAAAGATAATGGAAGTTGTATTTTTCTTAAAACTTTTAAGTACTGATATTGGTCACTGTTGAAGTGACACCCGTCCTCATGTGCAAAAATGGGAAAAAGGGTTTGTGGATGGATGGATGGATTTTAATTATTATGAAAGGAAACATCAAAAACATACTTATCTGATTGGAGACTGTGAATGAATTTTCAATGGAAACTTCCTGTATATGATACAGAAAGATATGCTAGCAGAAACAAAGAAATAACTTCCATATAAGCCAAGGTATTATGCCAGGTGGTGGAACCTGTAATATTTCAAGGCTAGTAAAGGAATATGGTTGAAGACTGTATTATGAGACAGGAAAACTATTTCCTTGGAAAGTAGATATTAAAAAATGACAAGATTTTATATGATTCCCTCTTCATTTTTCAGTGATGTCCTCTTTAAATTGGACTTTAAAGGTAGTTACATAGGTTACATGTAAATCAGATTTTTAGGAGTATAAAATTTATGAGAGATTCTTTTTTTATTTGTTTGTTTTCATTTGGACTTGAACCCCACAAACTGTAGCTGCTCAGTGGTCTGATAAATTAAGGTTCATGTTCACAAAGACTAATAAATGTAAACATATGTATTAAATAATAAAACTTAATTGTCATGTTTTGGCTTCTAAATAAATTGATAAATTAGAACTGCAACTCATGTATACTGTTGTTTATTTTTTGGGGATATGGAGCAACTCTTTAAATTCTATTAAATGTAGAAATTTGTATTGTAATACTTGTAATGGAGATCTGAGTATGGCGCAACCAATACTTTTCCATTTTTTTTAATTTTGACTAAAACACCTCCTGAACAATCCCCTGGATTCAAAGCCACATTAAAAATGTATCACAAGTGCAGTGTAATAAAAACAATAGCAATTTAATAAAAACATGAAAATCAACAAATACACAGTTTGTAAACAGTACCAGATATGCCGTTAAGTGCTTATCCTCAACACTGGACTTTATTTAAACTGCTCACTTCATTTGCTTGAATAGATTTATATACATCTCAGTTACCACAAGTCTGAGAAATGTCCAGTCAAATCTCTTAGACAATTATTGTAAAACAATTTGAAAATCTCTCCTAAAACCATCTATAACATGTCAGCAAATACTATACAGATTTTCAACCAGGAAACAAAATAACTTTTCTATTAAAAAAATTACAAAATAGAAGAATTATTAATGCCAGGAAACTTGTGTGCATCTAACCTAAGCTGCCACAATAATTCTTGCTTTCCCAGCAACTCCTTCCATGGTCCAGGTCTTTCAGAATTATCCACCTTTTCCAGTATAAAGAATACAATTTTCTTAAAATTGTTACAAAGTAAGAAAAGTGTTTAAATTACTTTTTTGATGTCATTACAATGTGCATATATTTGTTTTCTCAAAGACTCTCAGTCTTTTCTCTGTAAATTGCATCACAACAGATGCATTGACTTAGATAAAGCTTTGGTGTCATAATCAAATATACCCAGGCACCCTATACTCTTATAATACTTTTTAATAAATGTACAGTGTGCACCTAAAATATAGTGGCATTGTTTACATCTGCCAATTCTCCCATGGGGCATTCTTTCTGAAATTTACTTAATGTTAGAACCTCAATTAAAAACAATCTTTATTTCAACCCCTATACAATTTAATATATCTTCCAAGAAACACTTAACCCAATTCTTTATTACAATGTTACTAATAACATGAGTCTTGTTAGTGCAAGTGCAAATAAATGCTTTTTTGTAAAACTAGTATGCAGTGTCTTTTTGATTAAAGAAAACTCCGTGTCCAATAAAATAGGTTTGCACACAGTTTGTCTGCCTGCCCAAATCTTTGTATCAGCACTATCAATAACATTCAAGGGATAATCTCTAGATAAAAAGTTCTTCAACTTGTTCATCTCTAGTGCAAACATCTCATCATCTAACATAATTCAGGTAAATGGATCATTTGACTCTGGACTATACCTCTTTTTAAAAAAACTGGTTGGCAACTAGACCAGTACAGGTACATATTTGAAAAAGTTAGTTTTCTAAAAATAGTGGACTGATAGAAACACTGAGAAAAATAATTAAAAATCTCAACATCCAAAAAATGAATTATATGTTCCTAATGTTTGTATGTGAAACTTAAAAAAAAAATGGTAGTCAGCTTACAGAAAAATATTTTTAACTGTAGCAAACCACCTGTCCACATCATAAAAATATTGTCCTTCTATCTCAAATAAATTTTAATGTAAGAATCAACCTCACTGATCATGTCTTCCATAAACCACTTCATACCTATAGAATGTGGTATAACTGTGTATAAATTCCTGATGTCAGCTGTGACAAACAAAATGTCTTTATTAAAGTCTATCTTGCTTATCATTTATAAAAAATGCCATGAATATTTAACTAAATGAGAAAATAAAACTAAAGCTGCCTTATAAAACAAATAACACAATGCCCAAACACGGCTTACTAAAACCGACACTCTTTTATTAGAAACCAATAAATATTAATGCTTTCATTTAGGTAATAACAAACTTCTTCAGATAACTTTCCTCATTATCTCTTGGTTTAAATATTCCACCAATACTTCTATTAACCCAGGAAATGATGTCATAACATTCCAAACTTTAAAGCAACAGTACAGTAAAAAATAAACATTCCTTTATAACGTGAACATATCTAAAAAATTCCTTGCCATTAATCATATAAATTTAACTAATCATTTTATACAAAAATATAAAAAATATTTAATAAAACATTTTATATTTATACTTTCTAAAAAACTTTAAAACTGTAGCTGATGGATCAAATAATGATCAAGAATACATAAAGCCTTTTTGATCTTCTAAAAAACAAAATCATTAATTATATACTGCTAAAAATTCTGACCATCTCATAATTATCTACCAAGTGCCTTAAGCTTCAAAATACTATTAATAGAGTTATACTCCTTAATGCATGGCCAGGCATAAGCATTTAATGTAATTGGTCAAACTGTTTTTCTTTTTTCAAGTTGCAGTGTCCACGGATCTCCTCTTGGATCATGTGGCACCTGCTCAATAGCCAAATAATGAAAATAGCGGCCCTTATTACTAATAATATTTTTGGCCAAGGCATTAGTATGTTTCTCTTTTCCAATAGCATATTGGTGCTCGGGTCTATATTATAACATCACAGTCTTACAACTTCGCTCTACTGGGTTCGATATTATAACATTTGAATGCTGGAAGTAGTGAAGCTGCAGAACACCAAATACTTTCCTATGGAAAGTATTTGGTGGGCCGTTTCTGCAGCTTCACTATTACCTCAAATGTGAAGCGAAGGTTATGGACCGGGTTAATGTAAGTGTACGAATGAAGGTGAGTGTGCGATTGGGCACGGGTTAGGTGAGTTAGGGTTAGGGCGTGGGTCAGGTAAGTGTGTGATTGTGGGGACATGAGGGTTAGGGTGGGGTAGGTGAGTTAGGGTTAGGGAGCGGGTAAGGTGAGTGTGTGATTGTGATGGACCTTAGGGTTAGGTTGGGTTGAGGTAAGTGGATAACTAGTGGTGTATGTATGGTTTAGTGTAGGGTTTTGTGAAGTGTGTGTGTGTGTGTGTGTGTGTGTGTGTGTGTGTGTGTGTGTGTGTGTGTGTGTGTGTGTGTGTGGGTGGTTTGGTGTGCTTGTGTTGTGTTTATGTTTGTCAGAACAGCAACTTTTTTCTGGTGTTTTGCTCTACTGGGTTCGATATTATAACATTCATAGTTGTAAGACTTCAATGTTATAATACAGACCCTTGGTGCTCATATATTATGTCTTTAAGGCTTCTTTCCATCTTGCTGACATAACAAGAAGGGCAATGTTGAATGTGAGATTACTGTAGTTTAATTTTTGTAGAGGGGCAATTTCAGATGAATAAAGTAACATATACAATAAAAGGGACTTTTAACTGTGCCACAAAAGGTGTTGTCTATCTGGCATGTTGTAAAAATGTAAAAAATACACAATTCAAGAGGAGGTCCATGGACACTACAACTTGAAAAAAGAGAAACAGTTTGGCAAATTATAGTAATAGTATATAATTAATTATTTTGTTTTTTAGAAGATCAAAAAAGGCTTTATGTATTATTGATCATTATTTGATCCATCAGCTTGCAGTTTTAAAGTTTTTTAGAAAGTTTAAATATAAAATGTTTTAGTAAATATTTGTATATTTTTGTATAAAATGATTAATGTTATATCTTTAATGGCAAGGATTTTTTTTAGATATGATCACATTATAAAGGAATGTTTATTTTTTACTGTATTGTTGTTTTAAAGTTCGGAATGTTATGACATAATTTTCTAGTTTAATAGAAGTTTTGGCAAAATATTTAAACTAAGAGATAGTAGGGAAAGTTATCTGAAGAAGTTTGGTATTACCTAAATGAAAGCATTAATATTTATTGGTTTCTAATAAAAGAGTATTGGTTTTAGTAGGCCATGTTTGGGCATTGTGTTATTTGTTTTACTCCGTTTTGTTTGTCTTGGATATTCTGGTTCTTTATTCAGTTTTGCAGTGTCCACGGAGCTGAATGAACCTTTCCAGCAGTTGTTTACGCAGGAAGAATATCATAGTATGATCCTGAATTTAACTGGCTTATAGAGCAACATTTGCAGTGAGTTGATGGATTTGCTAGCAGTCTTAATAAAATGCAAGCACATATTAATGGATTTATTTCACAAGTAGACGAATGATCTTTACTTATCAAAGATAGTTTCATTCCTCCTTACCAAAGCCAGCAACAAGAGAAAGGGGCACCTCAGTTACATCAGTCTGATGAAAATCCACATAATCAGACCATGCCAGGCATGTAAAATGTATCATTTGCAAATATGCAGCCTCAGCATGATGTTAATT
This sequence comes from Protopterus annectens, assembly GCF_019279795.1. Lineage (NCBI taxonomy): Eukaryota > Metazoa > Chordata > Ceratodontiformes > Protopteridae > Protopterus > Protopterus annectens. The sequence goes on from NC_056746.1 coordinate 577,683,792, forward strand.
ATGCTTCAAAGCAGAGTTGGAAACTTCCTGCATTTAAAGACTGGCTGCAAGCAGGCTGTGACATTTTTAATAACACAGGTTCGCTTAGCAATGTTACCAATAATTTATAACATAAATTGAATGAATTTGATAATAGACTATATAAAATGAAAAAAAAACTTCAATTGGAGGATGCATATTTAAAGGAATGTATTCATAAAAAAAATTCCTATGGGTTTGCAATGTGGCATTATCACATGGGCTTAATGGTTAATTCCCCTTTGCACATTGATTTAATTAACATGTTCAAATAACATGGTTTTGAATTCCTTGAATTATTAATGAAATATAATGACAAGGACATTAATAATTTTATTACTGAGTTGACCATGCTGGAGGTGGACATACAGTCAGATCCTGATTGTGACCGGTATATGTTTGAACATCAATTAATTTATGTAAGTGTTGAATATAATTTACTTGGAATGAAGGAAAAGAAAATTAAAAAATTAAAAAGGGACAAGGAGCAATATAAAAAGGGACAAGCTTATCCGAAACCACCTAAAAGCCAGCAGTGGTGTGGGCCTAATACCTATTCAACTAATGATGTGAGTAATCAAACATCTATTGATATAAGCACTCAGCAAAGATCTAACACTTTAAATGAAGGGACATGTAATAAGCAACTGCCTATTCATTTAAATGACGAACAAGAATTTCCTTATCTAAGATGGTTGGATAGAATAAGAAAGAAGAATGAAAGAGCTACTGGAAATACCCCCAACACTCAAGGTTTTTACACTCCATCAAGAAGGAATCAGAGGAAAGGGGGATTCTGAAGTTGAACCTACAGAGCCAGGGGCAATTTTCAATGCAGGAGAAATTAATTAACATTTCCAGTCAGATGAATAATGACAATTCAATTGTGGCATATTTGTGGCTTGAACTTGAGATGGTAAATTCACCTGTAATTTTTCCTAATCAGTCAGGTGACATTAAAGTTTATAATTCTTTACAAGCCTATGTTGACACAGATGTGGCAAACCTTTTTAAGTAAAGGCTTTAATTTTGTTCCTACAATGCTATATAATATAGCAACAATAGTCATTGATCTTCAAATGTTTTTAAGAAAATTGAATTTTAAATTAATATTTGCTAGTGATGAAACAGTAAACAGAGATTTCCATGTAGCCAGCATGTATAATCCACCCCTCCATCCAACTTTTATGATATATAAAAAAGTATCTGAGCTTGATTTTAGGCACATGCTACAGAACAAGCATAGTGCATCAAGGAAGCATAATTTAACCCAGAAAGAAAGAGATATTTTATCATATTTGAAAAAAACAGAATATCAGAGTAATGAAGCCAGATTGGAGGGGGAGGGGTGTGGACTGGTCATCATGGCCATTTTTGATTATAATGCTTAAATTGTATGGCTTTTGGAGATAGGCACATATGATGAAGTATCAAGAAATCAGGTTTTTGTAGCACATAAAAAATAGGAAGCTTATTATAAGACATGTTCTTAGAAAAAATAAGTGATATTGAGCTTTATAATTATTTAATAATGGCATCACCAACAATACCATTAATTTTTGGTGTGCCAAAAATTCATAAGAATATAGCTAACTCTCCTCTGTATCCTATTGTTGATGGACGTGATTCAATTGCATATGCTTGTGCAAAATATCTTGATACTAAATTAAAAGGTTTTGTCAAAAAGGAGAACCATATGTAAAGGTTCATGGCAGTTGTTTGAATTAGTCAACCAAATCAAGTATTCTGATGAGTTTTATGTTGAGTTTTATTTTTTAACCATTGATGTCAAAGATTTGTTTTCGGTCATCCGAAAAGGGATTGATGACATCAGCGAATACTTATTCACAAAAGGTGTATTCCAAACAGAGATTAATTTGCATGTCTATCTTTTGAAAATTGTTTTATTTAATAATTATATATTTTTTGATAATAGATATTATCTGCAAAAGGTGGGAGTTGCGATGGGTTCACCTTGTGGCACAGTATTCGCAAATTCAGCCATGGCATATTGGAAAACTAAATTTGTCATGTATAATGAAAGATTTAAAAATTATATTAAGTTATATCTTTGTTATTTGGATGACATTTTTGTATTATGGACAGGTACTTTAAGTATGTTAACAGAATTTGTAGAATATTTAAATAGCACAACTGGTAATTTGAAATTTACTTATGAGGCTAATGATAATACTATTAGTTATTTGGATGTATGTTTGCAAAAAGAGAGTGGCAATAGAAGGTTAATGTCTAAGGTGCATAGAAAGAGCGCCTTCTCTAATTCATTTTTACACTATCAGAGTGCTTATCTGGTTGACCATAAAAATCAGTACTGAAAGGTCAATTGGTTAGGGAAGCCTGAATGGTTACCCTTGGATATTGATTTTGCAGAGAAGTACAATAAATGTATTAATACGTTTCTTGCTAGAGGATATCCATTGGGCTTTCTCACTGAATTGGTTGCAGAAGTTACTTGGAAAAGTCAAAATGGCTATTTTTATCCAATTTTAAATTATAGAAATCCTAAGCTTCTCTAGATTTTAGAGCAAATAAACTTGTAATTTTAGATTTAGTTTTCTTACAACCTTAACCCTTGACTATGAGTCTAAAAGGGCAATTTTATTAAAGAACTGTGCGTTCATAGAGGAGGATGCTTAACTTAGAGATAAAATTAATGAGAAACCAAGAGTTGTGGCTAAAAGAGGTGTCAACATAACAACAATGTTAGGAACAAACAGGTGTAATCATTTTAATAAAGTCACTGGTATGAAAAAATGTGGAATGTGTAATTACTGTAGTTTAATTTTTGTGTGGGGGCAATTTCAGATTAATAAAATAACATATTGAATAAAAGGGTCTTTTAACTGTGCCACAAAAGGTGTTGTCTGTCTGGCATGTTATTAAAAATGTCCTTCTTATTATGTGTGAAAGACTGAAAGAAGCCTTATAGACAGAATATATGAGCACCAATATGTCATTAGAAAAGAGAAACATACTAATGCCTTGGCCAAATATATTATTAGTAATAAGGATCACTATTTTCATTATTTGGTTATTGAGCAGGTGCCACACATCCAAGTGGAGATCCATAAACACTACAACTTAAAAAAAGAGAAACAGGTGAGCAAATTATATTAAATGCTTATCCCTGGCCAGGCATTAATGAGTATAACTTTATTATTAGTTTTTTTGAAGCTTAAGGCACTTGGTAGGTAATTACAAGATGGTCAGAATTTTTAGTAGTATATTATTAATGATTTTGTTTTTAAAGAAAATCAAAAAAGGCTTTATGTATTCTTGATCATTATTTGATCCATCAGCTTGCAGTTTTAAAGTTTTTTGAAAGTATAAATATAAAATGTTTTAGTAAATATTTGTTATATTGTCATATAAAATTATTAATGTTATATGTTTAATGGCAAGGAGTTTTTTTAGATATGGTCACGTTCTAAAGCAATGTTTATTTTTTACTGTATTGTTGCTTTAAAGTTTGGAATGTTATGACATAATTTCCTGGTTTAATAGAAGTTTTGGCTTAATATTTAAACTAAGAGATAGTAGGGAAAGTTATCTGAAGAAGTTTGGTATTACCTAAACAAAAGTGCTAATATTTATTGGTTTCTAATAAGAATGTCAGTTTTAGTAAGGCATGTTTGGGCATTGCATTATTTGTTTCATTCAGTTTGTTTTTCATCTCAGATATTCTGGTTGTCTAAAGCTGTCTTATGCTTGCCATCCAGGTACACTGCTAAAGGTTGCAAAAACAACAAAGGAGGCTCCAGACCACGGCTACTAAAAACATATAAAAGTTTAATCCAAAGTGAACGCTTTTGTAGCTCAAGGCTACTTCATCAGACAAAACTTACATCAAAATGTGCAGTATATATACCTTCGAGTTAAGTAATAAATCAATTAAATAACTAATTAGCTTAAAGGCACATAGCCAAATTCATTGACACTAAGTAAACTCAAAATGTAAAACTGCATAAAAAAGCATTTTCCACCGAGTTCATTCATCTAATAGTGTATACAGGCTACAAAAATAATGAATACATATAAAAAAATATCAAAAAACATTTTAAAAAACATTTACCTAGTACATGAGCCTATCTAAAGATGCATATACATATTATAAAAACATATATTGTTACTATAGAAAGTTTTCATTCAGAATACATGGAATATATAATAAAATAAATACATGATTTATCTAGCCACTGTTATCTGATGCCTCTATCTATTAGTACTGGTTTAATACAAATTTTATCACTGATGCCCTTACCAACATTGGCTTGCAGCTTGATTATCCATTCAAGTTACTTGACTTCGACTTTATTCTTAATACCACCCGCTCTAATACTGGATCTGACCATATCTATCATTAAAAACTTGAAGTGATCCTCATTACCACATATCATGGCATGCTTCACCAGGGCATTGGGTATCTATTTGCCTAGAGATGTCATAGAGGTGTTCCCTCATGTGATCATGTAGTCTACGTGTTGTCATCCCTACATAGAAACAGCCACATAATACACAGGTGGCTAGGTACACTAAATTGATAGTATTGTAATGTGCTGTCAATTTAAACATACATACCCTCCATGTTTCAGGGTGGGCGAACTTCCCTGTACTATCAAGAAAGTCACAGAACCTGCACTTCCCTCATGGGTGTGTACCAAATACCACTCCCTCTTCAGAGTTAGTTGATTCACGACTAAGTCGTGGCCCACATAATATTCTTTTCAAACACGTCTTATTCTTATAGACATATCTAGGTCTTTCCCCCATGATTCCTTTCACCTTGTCATCTGCACATAAGATATTCCATTTCTTATAAAAAATCCTTTGTAATAGCTGTGTATTGCTAGAGTAAGTGATGTATTCTCAATGTGTTGTTTCTATACTTCGGTGTTATGGAAGAGGATTCCTGTTTAGAGAAGTATGGGGTAATATCTACTTCTCTTCTGCTGTTAATATTCATTGTCGCTTGAGAAATTTCTGTCTCACTATAGCCTCTCTTCAGGAATCTATCTTTCATATCCATAAACTCCTTTTCAAATGTCATATCATTAGTTATTAACCTGGAGATTCTCACCCGTTGTCCTCTAATCACATATTAGAAATGTGCTTGGGGTGCATACTTTGTCTGTGCAAGAATTTCTGTAACATTCCTTTCTATATATCTCAGTATAAAATTGATTGTTTTTTTTGTATAATTCTGACATTCAGGAAGTCAATTGTGGACAAGGAACTCTTCATTGTAAATTTTAAAAATTGTGTACTGTTACCTAATTTAACAAAAAAGGGGTTGAAAGTATTGCTGTCACCATCCCACAGCATAAAAAGGTCATCCACAAACCTTCTATAAAAGCCAAGTCGGCCTTGCATTTCGGTAATCACAAACTGTTCTTCCCAAGCTGACATGACAATGTTGGCGTAGCTATTGGCACATGGTGTTCCCATAGCTACGCCATCCATTTGTCTGTAGACAGTGTCACCAAACACAAATAGGTTATTTTCCAAAATGAGTTCCATCAGCATAGCTAGAAAGTCAATAAATTGATTATCATAGGTCCTGTCTTTCAACAGATACTGTCTAAATAATTCTGTCCCTGCTCTATTGGAAATCATAGTGAAAAGGGATTGTACATCTACAGTAATCATTAACCATTGTCTGTTAAGGTTGACATTGCCAACAAACTCATGCAAATGTCCCAGAAATTGCTTGGTATCCCTCAGTATAAACCTATTCTTAGATAAATCAGCCTTTAAGTGTTGTTCCACAAAAAGAGACAATAGCTCAGTGCACCACCCTCTCCCTGCCACACTGGGCCTCATAGGGGGTAGCGTAGCATGTTTGTGGACCTTAGGCAGTCCTTGTATAACAGGTAATATTGATTGCTCTACAATAAAGTACTTGAATAATTCCATACTAGTCTACTCTGCAGGCATTCAAATAGGGAGTTATAAATGCATCTTTCACATGTGCTAACTCTATTGACACTTATTTGCTCATAAAACTTCTTGTCATTTAACATTTCTTTCATAGTTTGTGTGTAAAATTCAAAGTCCATTATAACCAAAGGGCCGCCTTTGTCGGCCGGTCTAATTGATATAGAATCATCATGGCACAGAACTTCCAAAGCTTCCCTTTCTTTTACATATAAATTAGAAAAATATTTCTTGTTGAATTGCCACTGTTATACAGTTCATATATTTCTTTAATGCATGCCTTTTCAAAAGTCTCTACAGCCGAATTGTTTATAGGAATAAAGCTACTGTTTTTTTTTTAAATTACTAGCAGTATCCATGCTATTGTCCATTCCACCAAAATGAACTTTTAACATAATGGTACGAGTATAATTTTTAAGTTCAATTATGTTCTCTGTAACAGTCATTCTGTTGGCTGGTATAAATGACATACCTTTCTGCAGTACGTTGGCTTCAAAGTCTGTCAATATATAACTTGAAATGTTCCAAATCAGTGTAGCCCATTCTGTTGCCACATTTTTTTTATCATCAGGGACTTGAAGTGATCCTCATTACCACGTATCATGGCATGCTTCGCCAGGGCATTGGGTATCTATTTGCCTAGAGATGTCATAGAGGTGTTCCCTCATGTGATCATGTAGTCTACGTGTTGTCATCCCTACATAGAAACAGCCACATAATACACAGGTGGCTAGGTACACTAAATTAATAGTATTGTAATGTGCTGTCGGTTTAAACATACATACCCTCCATGTTTCAGGGTGGGCGAACTTCCCTGTACTATCAAGAAAGTCACAGAACCTGCACTTCCCACACGGGTGTGTACCAAATACCACTCCCTCTTCCCTCTTATTCTTGTAGACATATCTAGGTCTTTCCCCATGATTCCTTTCACCTTGTCATCTGCACATAAGATATTTCAGTTCTTATCAAAAATCCTTTGTAATAGCTGTGTATTGCTAGAGTAAGTGATGGGTATTCTCAATGTGTTGTTTCTATACTTCGGTGTTATGGAAGTGGGTTCCTGTTTAGAGAAGTATGGGGTAATAGCTACTTCACATTTGCTGTTACTATCCATTGTCACTTGAGAAATTTCTGTCTCACTATAGCCTCTGTCCAGGAATCTAGCTTTCATATCCATAAACTCCTTTTCAAATTTCATATCATTAGTTATTAACCTGGAGGTTCTCAACCCTTGCCCTCTAATCACATTTTAGAGATGTGCTTGGGGTGCATACTTTGTCTGTGCAAATAAGAATTTCTGTAACATTCCTTTCTATATATCTTAGTATCAAGTTGTTTGTTGTTTTTTTTTGTATAATTCTGACATCCAGGAAGTCAATTGTGGACAAGGAACTCTTCATTGTAAATTTCAAAAATTGTGTACTGTTACCTAATTTAACAAAAAAGGGTTTGAAAGTATTGCTGTCATCATCCCACAGCATAAAAAAGATCATCCACAAACCTTCTATAAAAGCCAAGTCGGCCTTGCATTTCAGTAATCACAAACAGTTATTCCCAAGCTGCCATGACAATGTTGGAATAGCTATTGGCACAAGGTGTGCCCATAGCTACATCATCCATTTGTCTGTAGACAGTGTCACCAAACACAAATAGGTTATTTTCTAAAATGAGTTCTATCAGCATAGCTAGAAAGTCAATAAATCAATTATTATAGGTCCTGTCTTTCAACAGATACTGTCTAAATAATTATATCCCTGTTCTATTGGGAAGCATAGTGAAAAGGGATTGTACATCTAGAGTAATCATTAACCATCATCTGTTAAGGTTGGCATTGTCAACAAACTCATGCAAGTCTCCCGGAAATTGCTTGGTATCCCTCAATATAAACCTATCCTTATATAAAACAGCCTTTAAGTGTTGTTCCACAAAAACAGACAATGGCTCAGTGCAACTCCCTTTCCCTGGCACAGTGGGCCTCATAGGGGGTAGCGTAGCATGTTTGTGGACTTTAGGCAGTCCTTGTATAACAGGTACTATTGGTTACTCTACAATAAAGTACTTGAATAATTCCATACTAATTAGTCTACTCTGCAGGCATTCAAATAGGGAGTTATAAATGCATCTTTGACACGTACTAACTCTATTGACACTTATTTGCTCATAAAACTTCTTGTCATTTAACATTTCTTTCATAATTTGTGTGTAAAATTCAAAGTTTATTATAACCAAAGGGCCGCCTTTGTCGGCCAGTCTAACTGATATAAAATCATCATGGCATAGGACTTCCAAAGCTTCCCTTTCTTTTATATTTAAATTAGAAAAATATTTCTTGTTTGAATTGCCACTGTTATGCAGATCATATATTTCTTTAATGCATGCCTTTTTAAAAGTCTCTACAGCCGAATTGTTTATAGGAATAAAGCTACTGTTTTTTTTTTAAATTACTAGCAGCATCTGTGCTATTGTCCATTCCACCAAAATGAACTTTCAACATAATGTTACAAGTATAATTTTTAAGTTCAATTATGTTCTCTGTAACAGTCATTCTGTTGCCTGCTATAAAGGACATACCTTTCTGCAGTACGTTGGCTTCAAATTCTGCCAATATATGGCTTGAAATGTTCCAAATCAGTGTAGTCCATTCTGTTACCACATCTTTTTTATCATCAGGGACTTGTCCTCTTCTACAGAGGCTTTGCATTTGGGGTGGTTTCTGCTCCAGGACCACTCTCAAATAGAATTAGCTCAGACAGGATAAGGCACTGTTATGTTTGGCTTGTTCATCATAAAGTTGTTCATGGTGCCATTACATCCATCAGGGGAAACAGTGGACCCAGTATGTTTCCTCCATGCCCCTCCAGTACCATTCATCTCTGTAACAGTAGAGTTGTTCACTTCCTTTAAAGGCTGTGCAGGAGGGGGCACGTCCTGCATCTCAAACGCCGTTCCGTCATTGTTAGTGTCGACCAAACTGATTGGATTTAAAGGAACAGCTGCAACTTCTTTAGTATCATGTGGTTTTAAAGTTCTGTCACTGTCAGTTCTTTGAACAGGCTGAGGTTTAGAGTTATTATTACTAAAGCTACCATGATTCCATTCTCTTGATGAGGCAAAAACCCTGCCGGTCAAGAAATCTTGTGTGTCTCTTTGCATTTTCTTTCTTTTATAATTCAATAACTGTTGTTCATAAGCTGCAACAGTTTCCAGAACAGCATCAAGTTTTAAATCTAAAATATGGTCTGGATAGATGTCATACAAAGTTCCTTGTAAATTGTTAATGCTAGTTATCAGAGCTTCTTCCTCTGGTGTAAAGAGTAAATTTTCAGATTGCCAAATATGGCTGGCACTATTGGAGGAACTGCATTTAAAAAATTAAATAGTTCAACATTAACAGTTTTCTGACAAATCAGAACATCCCACAAATGCTTGATATGTAGTTCTTTGTAAACCTAAGTGCAGAAGTCCAAGTTGCTCCTTCTAGAATACTTTTAGAATCCAATATTTTCCAAAAAGCCACAAATGAAGCAAAGGCCATAGTAGAGTGAGCCTTGACCCTGCCTGGAACAGTTTTGTTGTGGTGAAAGTAACAAAAGGTAATGACCTGAAGCAACTATTTGGAAATAATCTATTTAGACACAGGTTGCCTCTTCTTCTTATTTTCACAAGAAATGAGCAATTGATCTGAAGATTTTGTTCTTTCAAGATAATGCCTGAATTGTCTGTGGACATCCAGTGTGTGGAGTATCCTTTCTTCCTCATTTTTGGGTTCAGGAAAGAAAACAGGGCAATGTATAGTTTATCTTAAAGTAAACTCAGATTCCACTTTAGACATAAAGGAAGGATTAGTTCTCAAAAAAAACATGTCTGTTTTGAAAATGAGATAGGGTTGACTCACCATAAGAGCTTGCAACTCCGGTACTGTTTTTGCAGTAGTCAGAGCAGTCAGTAGAACAGTTTTCTATGTTAAAGTCAGACTGATGACTTCAAATGGCTCAATAAAGCAAGTTTTAGCTTCTTTACCACAAAATTAAGATCCCAAGGAGGAGTCACCAGTTTTCATGGAGGTCTCTTATGCAAAACCCTTTCAAAAACATTTTCACATCAGAATGCATTGAAAGAAGGGGTTCCATGGACAGACATGAAAATGTCATCAAATGCACCTTGATGGAGGAATAAGAAAGGACATAGGATAGTAACTAACACAAATATTGTAAAACCAGAGAAATACTAGCCCTAAAAAGTTGCTGGTTATGTTGTTGGCACCAACAAGAAAACCTTTTCCATTTGCTATGATTTTCTACTAGCAGGCTTTCTTGCCTCTATTAATACCTATTGCACCTCCTCAGTAGACAGGTGCCTAAAAGGTATTAAGAGTGTATCATCCAGGCAGTAATTTGAAGTTGATTAAATTTTGGGTCTAGCAAACACCCCTTTTCTTGTGTGAGTTGATCCATTCTGTGAGGAAGCTTGTAGTAACTGCCTCTGGACATTTCCAAAAGAAGTGAGAGCCACTGTTCCTTCAGCCAGTAGAGAGTCACCATAATGATCTTGGGGGATTCTTTCAGAATCTTCAGAAGTACCCTGGATAACAGTGGAAAGGGTGGAAAAGTATACAAGAACATTCCTGTCCAAGGAAAAGAAAAGGCATATGTCTTCCAAGCCTTCTTGCATGGAGTCCTGCAGAATAATTTTTCCAGCTGGTGTTCAGAGAGGAGGCAAAGAAGTCTGCTTGAGGAACTCACCACAGATGGATCAAATTTGGAAGAACTCCTGATTTAGTTTCCATTCATGAGGGTCTGCCTTTGTCCTACTCAGATTGTCTGCCACACAGTTTTGCTCTGATGAGATGTATGATGCCTATAGAGTGTGATCATGCTGTAAAGCTATATTCCAAGCTAACATGGCTAGTCTGCAAAAAGTGTAAGATCTAGTTCTTCTCTTGCTTGTTGATGTACCATATGACTGTAGTATTGCTTGTATCAACTTGAAGAGATCCAGGAGACCAAAATTGATTCAGATAGTTGAGTACCTTGATTAGAGCAAGCATCTCTTTTATATTTATGTGCTTGCATCTGTCCTTGGTGTCCCAAACACCTTACACTTGTATTCCTCCTAAAACTGCTCCTCAAAAAACTTTGAAGAGTCTGTGGTTACTGACAGAGGGAGAGAGAAGAGGAGAACTGGATTTAGGCATATTTGTTGTCTCCTCCAAGTGATTTCTCTTCTGACAGATCTCAGAACTGTGATTTGAAAAGAAAATGTGCATTGGCACTGGGACCAAAGAGAATTCAGATAGCATTGAATATTTCTTGTGTGGAGTCTTGACAGGGGTATTATGAGTAACATAGATGTCATGAAACCTAAAATCCTGAGATACTCCCTTGCAGAGACCAAAGTCTGAGTGAAAAACCTTAGCCATAGATATAGATCTAGATATTTTTTTTTCCTGTGGAAGAAAAACTCTTTGAACTGAGGTGTCTAGCAGACACCTCAGAAACACAATCTTTTGTAGTGGAATCAAAAAGACAGGAATGTTCTCTTATTCAACCAAGTGACAGGTTTCTGACACTGAAAAAACTCTGCAAAGATAAGCAAGTCTTCGAAATATGGAAAAATGTGGATACCCTGTAGCCTTCAGTGAGCTATAACTGGAGTTCCACATGTAGTGAACACTCTTGGTGCAGTGGATAGTCCAAAGTTTAAGGTAGAGAACTGATGATGTGATCCAGACACATAAAACCTAAAGAAATGTCTGAAATATGGATGACTAGGAATGTGATAATAAGCAATTTTTAAATCTAGTGGTACCAGAAGTCTTAAATGAGGAAGAAGAGGTAACAGGTTGTGAAGTGAGAGCAGTTATCACAAAGTGGTTTAGGAAAGAAAGGTCCAGAACTGATCTACAGGCATTTTCTTTGGTATCAAAAGCATCCTTGAATAAAAACCTTTCCCAAACTGAGAAGGGGAAACTGGCAATATCACTCCCTTGAAGCAACATATGTTGAAGAACAGGGGGAAATGGAGGACTTTGATCTGGTGGATGAGGAATTACCCCTGAAATCTGGAATTTCCTCCCACTGCCATCTGTAACATTAATGAACGATTTTTCAGAGCCCATTTGTCTGGAATTATCTGTTGCCAAAGAGAGAGATAAGTGGAGATTCAGGCATGCTGGAAGGGGAAAGGGTGTGGGGGCATGGTTCCCTAAATAGTTATTCTGACTTGTTAGATTGTCCTTTGTTTTAGGGTGTTCCTCTCTTCTTTTTGAAACACCCTTGCCACTGTTTCTTGAACATCTATTTACCAGCATTTTGCCGAGACTGTGTATATTGTTTCTTGTCAACCCGGGACAAGGGAATAGAGACTCCCTTGTAATATTTGGAAAAAGAGCCCTTAAAAATCTGAGAGATTCCCTGTATCAGGTCTATATTAGAAGCACAAAAATACTTCTAAGTGAATACAGAAACAGCTACACATATTCATCAAATCGCGTTTAAGCAATTCGATGAATATGTCATAGGGTAAGGAGATGATTTGCCAACTTCACGGAGTTGCCCTTTCCTTCCTATAGTATGATCTCAGAGTTCATATATTTAGTTAGGGGGGTGTGTGGGGGCAGAGCCCCCCACATTGGGAGGTGTGGTGGGTGAAGCCCCCCATCTGTTTATGATGTTAAATTCATAGGTTCATAGGTAGGTACTAAGCTATTGGCCCTAGGGCATATATAAGCCTAGCCAAAAAGGTACCCTGGCTTTCGCCACCCAAGAAAATTATTTTCCTGTGCCCCTGTTGAGCAGAGTCACAGAAGTGATCCCCAGGATGAATTTCCTGTTTCCCATCCAATCATCAAGATTGTTCTTGAAGAGTGCTAATGAGGAGCTCTGTTTGACATAGATTGATAGTCTGTTCCAGAGTATGGGAAGTCTCTGGGACAGGAATCTATCCCTCCAGCATGTTCTGTTTATTGTGGTGACAAGGTTTAGGTCCTTACAGCATGTAGCTTGGATTGGGATTTCTTTAAGTGGAGCATGTCCAACAGCTCTGGGTTTTACATAGCTTTGTATGTTAGGCAGAGATTGCCTCTGATTAGGCGATATGCGACAGAGTAAAGCTGGAGATTTTTGAGACAGTCTGCATAGGCATCTGTTTGAGGCCAGTAATCCTTTTTGCGAGGTATTTCTGTGGCCTTTCCAGTTGTTGTAGATGTCTTGTGAGGTACATACCAAAAGGGGCATTGTACTCTATAATGGGTCTAATGAGTGATGAGTAGAGGGGAACAACTACCTCTTTTTTTCTGGATGAGAAAACTTTTGTGATGAGGTGTGTCATGTAGAAGGATTTCCTGACCACTGTGGCGATGTGAATATCAAAGGAGAGACTACTGTCCACCTGTGTCCCAAGGTCTGTTATCACACTTTTGGTGTTAAGTAGACTACCACCTATGTGGTAGTTCATGGGTACAGAGTTTTTACCAAAGGAGATGACAATGCACTTTTTGGCATTGAGCTTCAGGCCATGGCTTTCACACCAGGCATCTGTCTCAGGGAGGCCCTTTTGTAGGATGTCTACATTGTTAGGAGTTTTGATTATGGCTCCTAGTTTGCAGTCATCTGCAGACTTCATTAGCCAAAGACCTTCTGTGTTAGCCTGTATTTCAGAGAAGTAGATACCAAACAGGAGAGGACCCAGGACTGAACCCTGTGGTACTGTCACTGGTCTGAAGTCGGATTTGGAGTCTGCTACTTTCACAGTGTGGATTCTGTCCATGAGCCAGTTGGCAACCCATCTTGTGACATAGGGATTTCTACCTAGTTTATTGGGTTTATCTATAATTCCAGAGTGGGGAATGGTGTTGAAAGCCTTGGTGAGATCTAGATAGGCTATGTGAACCACATTACCCTCATCTATGGCTTTGGTGGCTGCTTCAAAAAAGTCTATCAGGTTTAGGAGACATGATCTGCCTTTTACAAACCCAAACTGGGTGGGGTCCAGAGTTTGGAGATTATCAATGTCTTTGTTTATGAGTTCTATGATGATACATTCCATGGCCTTGCAGACCAGGCTCATCAGGCTAATGGGGCGATAGTTCCCGGGGTCCGTTGTGGCTCAACCTTTGTGGAGTGGGATAACCATCGCGGTGCCCCCTTTAGTGGGCACAAAGCCTGAGGTGAGGCTATGATTGAACATGGTACTTAGGTGGGATGCCAGTTCATTCTGTAGTTCATGTAGAATGCAGCCTGGGATATTGTCAGGTCCCATGGATGCTGTGTTCTTGGCTTTGGAGAGTGTGTTTTTTTACCTGTGCAGCCATGATTACAGGAACTTTGCATTCTTCCGGTATAGAGATGGGCCCTCTAGGGGTGAGAGGGGGGTAAAGTTAGCACTGAACCTGTCTGCCAGGATGTTGGCAATATCAGTTGGTTCTGTATATTTAGTGCCATTGTGCTGTAACTCAGAGCAGATCTGAGTGTTGCCATTGAGATTCTTGACATAGCTATAGAATGCTTTGTGGTTGTATTTTAGAGTCAGTGGCAATTTTGTTTTTGTAACTAGCTTTGGGGGATTTTATGAGGAATCTCAGCTTCTTACTGAGGCTGACCAGGGAGTTCCTCCAGTCATGGGATTTTATTCTTTTTTGCAACAGTTTCTTTCTTCTGTTGCAGAGTTTGTTTATGGCAGAGGACCACCAGATTGGCTTCCTTGTTTTTGAGGATAGCATCTTGGCTCTGTTAGGGATAGCATGATCCATGCACTCGTGTAAGTGCTTATAAAGTGCATTTGTGTAGAATTCAGCAGTCGTACCTCTAGTGTGTGTCTGTCTGTGTGGGTCTCATGAAGTTTGCCACTTCTGTCTTAAGAAATGTGAAGCTGGCTTTGGAGAAGTTTTTTACGGTGGTTTCCCTAATTGGGGGTGGGGGCGGGATGTGGATGTCTAGGGTGATTAGCTTGTGGTCGGATCTGACCAATGAGGCATTGACCTCTGGTGTGGAACACCAGTCTCCCATGTTGGTAATGACCAGGTCTAGGATATTGCTGCCTCTGGTGGGGGTGTGAATAAATTGATCCAAGGCGTTGGAATTTATGAATTCCAGAAAACGTTGAACAAAAGAGTTGGTACATAAGTAGTTTTCCCAGTTAATGGTGGGGGTAGTTGAAATCACCCATTATTAGGGTGTTGGGTTGTACCCTAATATTTTCCAGTGTATCAAGAAATGAGGAGTGAGAATCCTGGGGCATGGTGAGGGGTCTGTAGCAAGCTACAATTTGGATTGCGGTCTTGCCCAGAGTTAGTTGCACTTGGATAATCTCTGATGCATTATGCTGTGCAACTAGCCTGGAGGTGTGGATAGCCTTAATGAATATGGACACGCCTCCGCCTTTAGTGCTTCGGTCCGTGTTAGGTGGCCGAAAGGTGTGGTATAAATTATAGCCTGGTAATGCAGGGGTGTTCTCTGGAGCTTTGAACCAGGTCTTTGTCACTGCACAGATGTCAATGTTCTCCATTTTAAGGAGTGCCTCGAGTGAGTGCATTTTGAGGTTTAGACTTCTAGCATTGAGTAGCATTACCCTCAGATTTTGCTTGCTTGTGCCTGTTATGGTGGTGAATTTGTCATTTGAACCTTGCCTAAAAAAGGCACTATAGGGGTGGCAAGAGCCTTAGCCAGTATCCAGAATCCCAAGGGTGGCAGGTGCGGGCCATCTCTGGCAAAGCATCATGGTCTGTCGATCATGTCATCCAAGGCAGACAAATACTGAATCCCCTTAGAATGACACCAGAAGTGAAGCTTAGCCAATTGTTGAAGTCGATCATTTTGTCCTTGTACTGTGGTATCATTCTGGATGATGGCAGGATGCTACTCAGGGCTAGGGTCATACCTGCCTGGGCTACAAGATTGGAGATCTCCTCCGTGTCTCTTTTCATGTAGTCCAGGGAGGTATGTCTCAGGTCATTCACACCAACATGGACAATGATAGAGTCAAATTTGTACTTGTTGTGGAGTGACCTGAGTGCGTGCATTATGTGGCGGATCCTGGCACCCGACAGGTAGCTGACAGTAACTTTCTCCTTGTTTAGCCTGGTGAGTGGAACATCAGTGTGCCTGTCTATAGAGTCACCTATGACTAGAGTGTTGGGTATGTTGTTATGTCTTATGGGCTGTGGTTGAGCGGCACACTGAGTTTGTGGGCTATGTGTCATTTGTGTTGTGTTGGGGGTGGAGTTTGCTTGCGTTTCTGCTTTGGCGGTCCCTATTGCTTGGCCAGGTTTTTACTGAGAGCCTCCGCGAATGTAGGTGTGTGTTTTGTGTTTCTATGTGCGTATTTTGGTGGTGTACGTTTTCAGGGACTATGTGATGAGTGTGGTGTAGTGCAAGTGTTTACCTTCTCCTCTTGACTGTCTAGTCCAGTCTTGGGTGAAGAGAGCTTTGCTTCCAGTTTGGCTATATAAGTGCATCTCTCACAGGTTGTAGTATTGGGTGGTAGGAGGAGAGGGTTGTCTGTGTACATAAGGCAATTGCTGCATTGCCCCAAGATGCCCAGATTCATCAGGTAGACAGGAGAAAGCACCTGGAGCTGACCCTTAGACATGCCTGGATAGGTGCTTATTTATTAAGTACTAAAAACTGCTTCCCTCTAGACAAGTGAGGAAAGTTGAGTGCTGTAGTAATTTGTAGCTTATTTAGTGCTTACAACGAACAAGTGCTGCGCTCAAAGACAGATTTGAGTGCTGAAACTAAAAAAAATGGCTAGTACTAAGAAACAAAATTAAGCTACAAGGCTTCCCTCCAACATAGAAAGGCTTGGGGGCTCAAAAGCTTACAAATAGTCCTGGATACAACGAATCTGTATGTGGAATAGATTACTTACTGGAAAGGTAGGAAACAAGCTTAGAATTTTTTTTCCTTCTCAAATGCTCTCTTTGTACACAGTAGGAGTGCCTGAAATCAGAATATGATCTCACTGCACTCAGTTGAGTGAGCAAATGAGATGGGCCCAGTAGGAGTATCCAAATACAAATTTACAAGAGAGGCATGCAGTTTCAAAGCCACCAAGATTAACATCAAAACAAGAACAGGGAGGGGGCATGGGAACTAAGTGTAAAAACACAGAGCCACCATTTTCAGTTCAATTAATATTCAGTGAGAAACAAAAATAAATAAAATGCAGTACTATATGAAAAAGTGCAGATAAAAGTGCACTTAAATTCACTTATACATCCAGTTGATTGCAGGTAGATCTTAGCCGGCCAAAGCTCAAGTATTTAGTAGAAAAAAAACAAAATGTACCACTTATATAAGGCAGGACAGCCCCTAGGCTAAAACACAAGTCTTTTTAGCGAATGGCCGCGTACGTTTTTCCCTAGGGAAAACTTCGCTTACGTGGCTGTTCGCTATTTTTAGGTTTCATGCATTATGTGTCGAGTTTTATGTAGTCACACATATGCACTTTCATTTTTATAATATAGACCCTTTGTATCAGCTTATACCTCTCATTACACGTTTTGATAAAATCTGCAGCAGAGAGATCAAAAACTAAATCTATATCCAAATGTAAATTCAAAATCTCATTTTTCACATCATCTGGGAGATTCTGAGAATGCAGCCAGGCAAATCACCTCAAAACAGTACCAGTGGCCATAACCATGGTAGTTCTATCAACAGTCATACACACACTTTAAACAATGAGTTCTGACCTTTTAGATGGTAGAAACTAAACCATTTAAAGCACATTTTCCTCACAAGAAGAAACTGCAAACAAAACATTTCTCATGCTTCCACGTTTAGTCAGAATAAACATTAACACATGAGCCTGATGATTCAAAATTCTGAAAATCAAAGTTGCAGAAGCATACACTTTTCCCCCATACTTAGCAATTATTTTCTCATCTTTGTCAGAAAATATAGGATTGAAATTAACTAACTATTTAGCAGCAGTAGGATTAACCAAAGCTATAGCTGCTGGGTGAGGTTTGAGATGAGTATATAAAAATATAAACATTTAAAAGGCTGAGAAACTTTATACAACTGATCTGCCTTTTTAGGAGCACCAGACTAACTATCAAGAAATTTCAGGCAATGACACACATCCTGCAATGCTGACAGCACTGGGTGAATGGGTGAAGGCTCTGGAAATTCCATTTGTACTAGCTCACTATATTGTCTTAGGGAAGCTTCAGTGCTCTCCCACTGAAAACACTGGCACATTCTGGAAATAATCTCAGAGAAGGAGAAACCCCCACAAGAAGAAACAGATACCATGCTCTCTTCCAAATCTGAATCAGAAATATCTAGAGAAAACTCTGCATCTGTCCTTTCTATCTTTCTGTTCAGATTCAGACTCTTGAATCTCTTCAGGAAAAGAGGCATCCCTTTTTCTTTTTAGCAGCATTCACCTTAAAAGAAGGATCAATAGCTTGAATTAGACATTGAGCCTGATCTAGTAAACTACTTCTGTCCAGGGAAATTTGAGTAGGAGCAGATACGTGTTTAGTTTTCTGTTTCTCATTGACAAGAAAAATGGGACCAGCAATGCTGTCAATGGTAGCAGTAGCAGCTTTCCAAGAGATAGGTACAGCATTCTGACTAAACAGGGAAGATTTCTCTACGTCTTCTCCCAGGAAAGACAAGAGTGGATCCCCATTACCTACTGAGGGGATCTCAACATTTGCAGAGGATGACCCTGTCCATTTGGCTGTCTGTGTTACACCAGAGAGATACAAAGTAAAACATGAGTGGTCTGAGGAACCAGCTATGGTCACAGCATGGTCACCCACCTGTGGCTGAGACAAACCGCTAGTCTGCTGTAGAGGCAAAGGCTGCTTGTTTAACTTTTTATTTTTGTGGATGAAAGAAGGACTGACTGTGGAGCCAATAGTTTGTTCCATGGTCAAGCTTATATTAGTGCATCTTTTCTGTGGAAAACATGTAGCACAAGTTTCTAAAAATTTTAAGTTATAAAAATCACTTTTCCCAATAAAGAAACAAAGTAAAAAAGCACTTTAATACACTTTGCCACCTCAAAAAAGTACAAGAAACAGTTTTCCAGAGAAAAAATGATTTTCAACTACGTTTAACAACTTTTAAACTGACGAGAAAAATGTTCTCCGCTCTTGTTTTTAACCGTATTTAAAGTCTCGAGGCAGTCCATAAAACACAAACTCCAAGTAGAAAATTAACTTTTTTAAGCAGGAAAGTATAATTAAACAGATATTGAAATGAAGAAGTTTGTTCCCCAAAGGGAACTTATCTGCCCAACAATGGAGCCGCACAAGTTGACCATTGATCCTTGAAAGCCTTGAGAAGGAGTGTTCTCTTCAGTAGCAGGAAAGCTCTGAAGAGCTTGACACTCTTACCCTCTCTTTTTAGGTAGCTCAGCTTGAGATGCCTAATGGTTTGAGCTTGTGGAAGGTGCGATGAAGCTGGCCAGCTGTTATATCCTTGGCAGTATATAACCCATGTATCATATGCTGTAGCACTGATCAACATGATGAACATCAATTGATTTCGCTGGGGGTTTAGTTGAATTCAGCAAGAAAAGAAATGCATTGCAACACAAAGGTCTCATCATAGAACTTTCCTATTCTAATAATGCTTTAAGTTTTTGATATAAAAGGTTACCTCATTTTTTTGCTTGACAAGGAATGCATCTGTGAAACTTCTTATATCACTGGGGTTAAGAGTTGATTTACATTCTGCAAGAATTGTTTTCACCTCTCTGCAAAAATCTTCTCTGTTTTTAGACATTTGCCTGAGAGCACCAGGAAGAAATCCCAAGCAAGGAAAGGCATTACAAAGCTGAAATGAAAACAGAACATACAATCAGTATTATTCTACTCGATACATTTTTTCTACTAGTATTATGTATTGTAAATTACATGAAAACTATAACCAATTTTATTTTCATGCACCCTGAGGGGAAAAAGGAATAGTAGGAACTGTCAGCATTAGAAACATAACAGAAATGTATTTGTATACATGTGTATGTAAATTTTATTTATTTACTTATTTAGTGTGTTAGGTATAATTTATTTAATAACCAGCTAGGTGATCTGGTCCAAGTATAGTTTTCAACCATGACAAGGGTCTCATAGGCCAGTACAAAGGAGTGTTCTGGTGTTTTTAGGTATTTTAGTGAAATCAATACATTCCAGTTATTTTATATACATTAATGAAATATCAATGCATTTTTAGAAATATTACAAAAGGAATAACAGTGATATGTGTCACAACTTGGTAGCATAATCTAAGCATAACTTAATAACAGAAGAAAAGTCTTTGTACATTCCAAGCATAGCACCATTAGCAGTAAAGATTTATGCAATAATACAATAGTACCATCACAGTATGTTTTGCATAGTCTAATTCCATGAACTACTATTTGGTATATATTATTTACATTTGCACATATTTACAGCAAGCTTACATTTTGTAGATTTTCAGCCTCAGAATTTTTTTTTTTCATTAGACATGCTCCAGAAATAAGATTCTAAAGGGAAATGACTTTGAAGTTATCTTGGGTCCTTGAAGCAGTCGTGCTTGATGTGTTTCTAAATTACTTGTTAAGTTTTTGTCCAAATTCTTTCTAGGCTATTTTTCCGATGTCTGTAGGAAGAAGAGTTCAGTTTGCAGGAATAATTTTGGAGAAAGTTTCCTACTTTCTGATTTTGGGTTATGCTGTTTAGAAATAGTGAAAAGAGACTAGGGCTTAGGATAAACCCTTGAGGTACTGCCACTGAGAATGTGCTTCCCTCTAAATAATTACAACATAGGGCAGATTTAATAAACCCTACATGGTCTGCTAACACCATGTGCATATCTCAGTGCACTGTTGTGTATTCAGTAAGTGGTTCTACATGGTGTGTAGAGCAGCTGCACAACCACTGTAAACATTGTGGCATGCTAATTATAGCATAAAAAGCTGAATTGTATGCTAATCAACCAATCCAAGATGGCGGACTTATTCAACAAGCTATAAAGCAACTGTGTAGACTCAGTGCTGGTTTTCCATGTGAATTCCAAAACCTATTGGAATACAGCCATGGAAAGGAGTCTACACAGAAACAATGTTAGGGGCTGCTGTTCCTTTAATTCATGTGTATGTGCAACAGGCCAAAGCTTATGCTGTTGCTGCTGCTGATAGACCAAGGTCAAGAAGCAGAAGAGTTTTCAGACCCTGGGTAACTTATCACAACCTGCATGACATGGAAATTGTAGAGCGCTACAGGGTGGGCAGAGACACACCACAGGAGCCCTGCAACCTCTGTCGTCCTCAACTCAGTGCCAGGACAAATGGAGGGGAACCCATCCCAGTGGAGACAAAAGTATGTGTAGCACTTAGAATTTTAGCTACAGGACCCTTTCAGAGACCAACAGGGGCATGATGGGGGTGTCACTGGCATCAGCACCCAGGATCCTCCAATTCCTGAATGTTATGCTCAAATATGTAAGTGACCACATATATTTTCCCCGTACAATGGAGGACAAGGTCACAAATATGCAGGATTTGTATCCTGTAGCACACTACCCTGAAGTACTGTGTGCCATAATTTGTGCACATGCAGAAATTATGGGACCAACCAAGGAACAGGGATGACTCCACATAAACAGAAAGGACTTCCACTCTGTTAATTGCCAGGTTGTGTGTAATGTTAAGGGAATCATCTTAAATGTGTATTCTGGCAACCCAGGCGGTTACCATGACTCACATATCTGGCACACTTCCCAACTGCATCAGATGTTCACTAGGGGGGGTATCCCATCCCCCACAGGGCCACTTACTAGGGGATGCAGGTTATGTACTGGAACCATGGCTGATGATGCCCATCAGAAATACACACACACCCGCTGAAGAACACCATAATGAGGCACATGCTCAAACCAGAGATATCATAGAGCATGTGTTTGGGCTGCTGAAGTTGCAGTTCTGGTGCCTAGATACATCTGGGTGAGCCCTGCAGTACAATCCACGTACATATACTGAAATATTCACTGTCTGTGCCATGCTACACAGCATTATCCTGAGAAAGCAGTTTCAGCAGTATCAACAAGGGAAAGGGTCACACATCCCACCACCAATGGCAAGGTCATCACAGCCACACGTAGGTGAGGAGTCAGAGAGGGAACCAGCAGCTACTGTGGGTGTAGGCAGATGTAGGCGTGCTCAATATGGCCTTGCATTGGATAACAGGTGAAGCACAGCACATTCACCACCTAGGGGCTAAAACCTTCATACTATGCACATACAGATAGTAACACTGATGCCAGGCAATGCTCACAACCTTTACCTACCCATGTAATGGCTGTGTATTACTAGCATTAGACAGAGTCAGCCCTGTACTAAAACTGTTGCAACTGCTGAATTTACAAGGTAAGTGTTGAACCTGGAGTGTATTGTGTAATAATATGAAAGAATGGCATATCCTTGCATGTTGTTACTTGGTAATGCAAGTAAGTAAGCGGTGGGTGATTTGTACAGAAATTACTTTAACATGCCAATATTCTGGCAGATCGATTCAGTGCCAACTTCACCCCCCTCTCACCCCCTAAATGGCCCATCTCAATACCGGAAGATTGCCAAATCCTGGTAATAACAGCCACACAGGTAAAAAATGCACTCCCCAAAGCTAAGAATACAGCATCCATGGGACCAGATGACATCCCGGGCTATGTACTACATGACCTACAATATGAACTGGCACCTCACCTAAGTGTCATGTTTAATCATAGCCTCACCTCAGGTTTCATGCTCACTGAGTGGCGCACAGCTACAGTTATCCCACTCCACAACGGGGGATCCACCTTGGATCCTGGAAGCTACCGTCCCATCAGTCTGACAATCCTTATATGCAAGGCCATGGAGCATATTATCATGGAACTTATAAACAAAGACATTGGCAACCTTCAAACACTAGACCCCACCCAGCATGGGTTCGTGAGGGGCCGATCTTGTCTCCTGAACTTGATTGACTTCTTCGAATCAGTCTCCAGAGCCATGGACAAGGGTAAGGTGGTCCACACAGCCTATCTAGACCTTGCCAAGGCCTTTGACACCATCCCCCACTCTGGAAGCATAGATAAACTTACTAAGCTGGGCATTAATCCCTACATCACCCAATGGGTTGCTAACTGGCTTACTGATAGAACCCACACTGTAAAAGTAGCCAACTCCAAATCCAGCTCCAGACAAGTGACAAGTGGAGTACCTCAGGGTTCAGTCATGGGACCGCTCTTGTTTGGTATCTACTTCTCTGAAGTACAGGCCAACACTAAGGGACTCTGGATAACAAAGTTTGCAGATGACTGCAAACTGGGAGCCATTATTGAATCCCCAAATGATGTGGATACTCTACAAAAGGGCCTTACAGAAACAGATGTTTGGTGCCAGAGCCATGGGCTCAAGCTCAATGCCAAGAAGTGTATAGTTATCCCCTTTAGGAAAAAAACATGTATCCGTGAATTACTATATAGGTGGCAGTACACTAAACACCGAAAGTTTGATAAGAGACTTAGGGACACAGGTGGACAGTGGTCTCACCTTCAATAACTACATCACCACAACAGTCAGGAAATACTTCTATGTGGCACACCTCATCACTAAGGGCTTTTCATCCAGAAAAAAGGAGGTCATTTTCCCACTGTACTCATCCCTCATTAGACCCATTATAGAATACAATGCCCCGTTTGGTATGTACCTCTCAAGACATCTGCAACAACTGGCAAGGCCACAGAAATACCTCACTAAAAGAATCACAGGCCTAAAGCAGATACCCTACACTGACCGCCTTAAAAAACTCCAGCTATACTCTGTCGCATATCGTCTACTCAGAGGCGATCTTTGCTTAACATACAAGGCCATGTCAAACCCAAAGCTGTTGGACATGCTACACTTAAAGAAATTCCAATCCCTCAGAGCCACACGCTCCAGGTATCTAAACCTTGTCATCACAATAAACAAAACATGCTGGAGGGATAGGTTCCTGGCCCAGAGACTCCCCAGACTCTGGAATAGATTGGCCATACATGTCAAGCAGAGAGCCTCTTTGGTCCTCTTCAAAAGGAACCTTGACGATTGGATGGGAGAAAGGAAATTCACCCCGGGGATCACATCAGTCGCCCTGCTAGACAGGGGTCCAGGGAAGTAAATAGTGTGGGAAGAAATAGCCAGGGAATTGTTATGGCTAGGCTTGTATAGGCCCTAGAGCCGATAGCCTAGTACCAACCTATGAACCTATGTGACAGCAGAGACTTATGTGACTACATGTGCCTTCTATCAAGTAGTAGGCCTCAGGCATCAAAGATTCACACAGTCATACTTCTCAAAATTACTGATGGTCACTGAATGTCCTCAGTTTAGCATCTTACTTTTGTACTGGAAAATCCTTTGAAGAGAGAAGTTAGAAAGTAATGAGACACATTTCAGTTTCAGACTTCACAACCCTCAGAAGATTATTGAAAATACTCTGACACAAAAATGTTTGATTCTATCAACTGTCTTAACTTTTGAAGACCAAAATATGCCAAAGGTACAATTAGCAAAACAACATCACAAACACAGATATACTAAGCACTGTCAGCTATGCATCCTGAGCATCAGAGACAAATGTTATGTATCCCTGAATCTAAAATATAGAAAACAAGGATATGACACAGTTATAATCCCTTGCACAGGGGAGGGGGGAGCCTAGGATGATGCAAAAGGTCAGTGAGTGTGTGAGAGTAAGAAAGAGAAGCAGGCAGACATTTAGATAAAGTAACAAATGGCCACTGAGACAAAATGAGCTTTAAGCTTTATGGCTAAACCATGTAAGTGGTGTGTGTGTGTGTGTGTGTGTATGTGTGTGTGTGTGTGTGTGTGTGTGTGTGTGTGTGTGTGTGTGTGTGTGTGTGTGTGTGTGTATGTGTGTGAGTGTGTGCGCGTGTATCTGTATGGGTCCTCCAGGTGAAATTGGTGTGTGACTGCATGAACACAGCCAAGCTTTCTGGATCCCTGAGAGTGGACAGAAACTCTTCATTTGCTGTTAGTGGTGGCTCTGTAGCAGCCCCCTCTGTACCCATATGATCATGGGCTACTACAGTTGCTGTCCTCTGTTCAGATGAAGTCATGTCAGTGGCCCTATAGTGCACCTGATCATATGTCCTACTCTGATCACCTACTGCATTCACATCAGCAACTATCTGCTGCCAGATTTGCATTCTTTCTGACATATCTCCATGTTGCCTCTCAAGCTGAAAGGTATCATGTTGCCTAAAAGCTTCCACAATGGCCTGATTTTTCAGGGTCATTGAAGTGGGGGTTGGGGATTGGGATGCCTGGGTGCCATAGTCCTAGGTGATCTAAAACACAACAGAAGGATAAGACACATATTCCTAGGTGACATAAAACACAACAGAAGGATAATACACATTAAGTATTACATAACTAAAAGTCATGTTTCCAGATAACATATGAAAGGTAACGTTTCACTATTACCCACTGGAGAAACATAAAAGAGTCAAGATATTGAAATATAAAAAAAGGAATTATGCGAATGTAACATATTACAGTCACACACAAAGCAAGGTTGGATCCAAAATAAGGAGAGTAAAAATAGCAAATCATCTTGTTTGTGCCAAAATAGAAATGCAACTTAGCTCCCTCACCCCCAAAAGAACAGGCAAATGACATATTTTGTTAAACAAGTGCTATCAAATGAACTGTCCCTGAAACATATGCACAGATTTAATACATAACGTTCCATTTTAAGCTATTACCAGTCAGCTGTGGCCAGCACTCCCCTAGAGATGTGTATGGTCCAACCTAGAAGGCTAAACCCCCTGTGTCATTGACAATATAGGACATTTACGTTTCACAGAAATAACAATACATGAGGGTACACAGAAAAACAGTTGTAACATTAGCACTTGTGATGACAGTTAATGAGGTTGTACATCTGAGAAAGTGAAATGCCCTGACAAACATGCCCATGCCATTAGTACACTTCTAAGAAATGCATACAGATAAAAGTAGTATTTGCTAATGCATATATATATATATATATATATATATATATATATATATATATATATATATATAGGGTTTATATCACATCATCGAATGATGACAATATCGAATGACAGAACACCGAACAGAATTCATCGAAGCATTAAAACATCAAAATGATGTCAATGGCAGTTTTCAATGATGACATGCAACATTAAGGGTGTAGACAGGGGGGAGCCCCCCTGCACCCCCCACACCCCCCGCTACTTAAATATACCAACTCCGAGATCACACTACAGTGTAGAAAATGGAAATCTTCCATTTCCGCACTGTAGTGCACTGAACTGCGATCTCCAAAGTGGTATGTTTAAGTGGCAGGGGTGTGGGGGGGGGGCAGGGGGTCTTGCCCCCCTGCATGGAGCAATTTGTTTTTCATCTACACTCCACATGTTTGTTTTTTTCCCCATTTCGATGTTGTAACGTTCAATGAAGTCAGTTCGATGTTCTGTCATTCGATGTTGTCATCATTCGATGTTGTGATATAAACCATATATATAGTAACAAATTTTCTTCTATGCAGATATATCCCAAAGTAGTATCTTCTTCCATGTTATCCACATAAACAAATCTCCTCATCTTCAGGTTCCCTAAACATAGTGCAAATGCTCCCTCAGTGTTTGTTGCTAATGGATTGCAACTGTGAATGTTGACTTGTAGGGAGAAGGAAAACAAAACAGCAACAGCAATTCAGACTGCCGTACCTCCAATGGGTGTGTCAGTCAGGTTAGACTTACCAAGTGTAGAAGTAATTGTATCTTTTAAATGTAAGTAAGCAGCACACATTTCACAGTTTCTTTTCAGTAACATCCAACCTCCCTTTCATTTGTTGACAACTGTATATTATTTAAGCAATAACCCACGTCTGGGTGTGGGTAATGCTAGATTTAGCCATGGTTGGTCTGCAAACAAAGACAACCGTGGGTAAATCTAGCTTTACCCACACCCAGACGTGGGTTATTGCCATTATACAATGACATTATTTATGAAATAAATACTTACTTTTTTTAAATAATGTCTTTGTATAATACCTGCATGGGGCCCTTCCGTGGTTTTCCGCTATCCTGGGGCTTTTTCTGATGTACTGCGCATGCGTATGCTTATGTAGTACATCAGAGCTGTGTAGAAGAAGCAACAGAGAAAGGAAGATCTCCGTTGCTTTTTTAAAACTGTTTCACTATGTTAAACGAGTTTAACATAGCAAGATATCTTTTATAAAAGCAATGGAGAAAGGAAGATTTCCATCATGCAACACCGCTAAGCGATGCTGTTTACACTCAAAACTTAAGAATGAATAGGAGAATTATGGAACTGTCATTTAACTATTCTTTCTGACAGCAGGTGTAAGTGTAGGGCTGTAATACAGATGGTCCTGGGTTCTAACGCAGAAAGTGCAACATATTTTTACTGTTGTGACAGTCAAGTTTATAGCAATGAACAGACAATATACAAGTGTTATTTCAACATTCTTGTGGCAACAGGTATAAGTGTAGGGCTGCCATACACATAGTCCTGTGTTCTAATACAGGAGATTCCATACATTTTTACTGTTGTTCCATTTCACATTATATTCAGTCCCACTTATAACACTTTAGATAGCTGAGCTTATATGAATTGTATGTATGACTGATGACACCCTTATCATGTTTTCAGATGTATGACTGAGGGTATACTGTCTACTATGTAAGTATAATCCTGCTATCTTAACTTGGATGGCCTTCACATTTAAATAAGACACATGCAAAAATGAATCTATATACAAAAGTCCTTGCCAGGTTACACACATACATGGTTAACACCTCAGATTGTCAGCTGTATTTATTAATGATTCATGACTATATTTGAACAGCACTTCTTCTGTGGCAAAGATGGAAAATCACAGCTGTGGAGGACAATGCTTTGAAACTATATGTGGAAACATAAAAAATTAAGGCCCTATCTAAGAATATATCACATATTTACAACGCAGCCATGTGTTACCTCCCCATGCACTGCAACCCTGGTCTATCAGTACTTTTTCACAAATATTTCAACTACACTACATAAATTAATAACAAATGTTATGTGATATACCATGCACATCTTTCAAATGACAATACACATTCAGATTTTAAAATACTTGTGGCAATGTGGACATCTGTTTGCATATAGTTTATAAAGCTGACTCTTGAACTATACTTGCACATTTGAAGACAATCACAATATGCTATTCATTGCACACTCATCAACATGCAGAACCTGAATTGTTTTTACAGTTGAACATGCCTACACATCCATTTCATGCATGCCTCCCAACATCTTCTCTTTGACATCCAGTACTATCTAGCCAGAAGAGCATAAGTGTATATCTGACAGTTACCACTCCAGTTCCATGGGTTGACAGCATTTTGACACTTGCACAAGCCTACACATCCATTCCATGCAGGTCTCCCAACATCTGTCCAACATCCAGTGCTGATGTCATCCACCATAAGTTGTCCTGTAGCTTTGCAAAAATCAGACTTTTGTTGTGGGGCTTGCATAAAGTATTGTGTTCTCTTGCTTGATATTACAGAGTACATTTCACATCAGCATGTGGGAAACTGCTATTAGCATTTTCTCCTCACCAGACACTGCTGATGTCAACAGCTATAAAGTGTTGTCTGATACTCTCCAAGTCAACTAAGTAAAATTCTGTCACAACAACTCGCCAAAGTTAAGAAAACCAAAGTATTTATTTTTAAGCACTTTTCGTTTGCCTCATGAGCAAACTTCTTCAGAAATGTTATAACAATTTCAAAAACAGATTAAATAGGATCAAGTGAGCATTTTTAACCAATCCTAATACAGAACAGGTCACATCTTACATTGCTTAAAGGCAAACAGTTAAAAAATGTGTATTACTATATAAAGCACATTCAACTAATAAAATACAATGCTAAGCAAGTTAAAACAACCAACTACCTCATAAATATACCATATACTACTACAACTCAAACTGATACCCATAATACATGTCAACATAACTTTGCTCAAAAGGCATAAAATTACAGCAAAAAAAATACAGCAGCAAACTAATTAATGCCATATTCATACTTAAGCAAAATATGGATACTGAACAGCAAATAATAAAAATTAAATGCTACATCCACTCTATCATCTCTGTAGACTTTTTAATTTCAAACTACTGCTAATGGAACAGATTTCATTCAACCCTGTAAAATTGTATGCATTCAGCTTAATCTGCCAAACTAACTCAAGTTCTTCAAGCTGCAAGGGTGTAGGGCCACCCCTAAGATCCTGCTGTACCTGATCGATAGCCAGAAACTTGAATTTATGTTCACTATTTAAATGAATATGTTTGGCTAGGGCATTATCCAATTTCTTTTTACTGATAGAATATTGATGTTCATAAATTCTTTCACGGAGCTTACACTCCGTTTTACTCACATAAAATGCAGGACAGCATTGACACCTAGCCAGATAGACAACCATTCTAGAATTACAGTTGAACCTTAGCTTTATTCTGTGTTGTAACTCATCAATGGTAAAACAATTCGCTACTTCTACTAATTTACAAAAGGTACAACTTTGACATTTATCCATCCCTGTAATTCTGGGCTGAGTATGACATTGTTGCTCTAATAAATTCTTTAAATTCTTACCTTTCCTAAAGATTACACAAGGAAAATCCCCCATTTTAGTGTAAATCTTAACTTCTTCTTCTTCTTTCGGCTTTTCCCGGTTAGGGGTCGCCACAGTGGATCACCTTGTCCGCACATTGAATGGCAGTGGAGTTTTACAGTGTCGAGTTGCCAGCCCGGTGCCCAACCTTCCACAGAAGGCACACTCACACACACACCTAGGGCCAATTTAGAGTGTCCAATCCACCTGCAGCATGTCTTTGGGATGTGGGAGGAAACTGGAGCACCCGGAGAAAACCCACACGACCACAGGGAGGACATGCAGACTCCGCACAGAAAGCACCCCAGCCGGGGATCGAACCGGAGAACCTCTTGCTGTGAGGCAGCAATGCTAACCACTGCACCACCGTGGCCGCCCTTTAGTGTAAATCTTAACATTAATTTTAAATAATTCCCAGTTTTTCCGTATGATATCAATACAGAAATGGCTTTGAGTGATGTATGTAGTTATAAAGCTTGTACGGAAATCTTTAGTAATTGCAGTAGTATAATTACTATTATCCATAACAACTGGATTTAATACACCAGGTTGTTCAGGTGTTATATGTTTAACGCTTAAAATGGGTTTATACGTAAAATTTGTTCTCTTGAGTCTAACTTTGTCAATTAAACTATCTAACAGGGGCTCTGAGTGACCACGATGTAGTAACATACTTTTCAAAAAATAGCATTCATCTATAAATTCTTCTTCCTGACTAACTATACATGAAGCCCTTACCAACTGACCCTTGACGACTGACCGTTTCTTATGGTAGGGATGACAACTTGTAAAATGCAGGAATGTATTGGAATATGTATTCTTCCTATGAATCTTAGCTACATAACAACCCAGTTCTCTATTTTTAACTAACCAAACATCTAAATATGCTATTGCTTCTGTATCAAAAGAATATGTAAACTGCAGGAATTGGGTTGAATGATTGAATAGGTCAAGCACTTTGTTACTAGCCTATAGATCACCATTTAGTAAAATAAAAATATCATCTAGGTAATGTGTGTAATAGATAATACAATCACTAAGATCAATGTTTTTAAACACATATTCCAATTCCCAGTAAGCCATAACTAGGTTCACTATGCTCGCCCCACAGGGTGAGCCCATAGCGACTCCTACCTTTTGTAAAAAGAAGTCATTCCCTAGCATAAAAAAGTTATTTGATAGTATGAGGTCAAGTAATTCTGTCACCAGGGAAATTTCAGTGGGAGGGGCTCCATATTTCTTAAGCATAAAACCCACCCAATCAATTCTCAAATCATGTGGTATACAAGTATATAGGTCTTTCACATCAACTGAGAGAAAATTATAATTTTCATTAAACTGTAGACTATAGATTTTCTTTAGAAAGGACCATGAGTTCTTACAAATTTGATCTTCTTGTATCAAATATTTCTGTAAAATTAAATCTACTACCTTAGCACACGGATAGGTTGGTGAACCCTGACTATCAACTAGGGGTCACATAGGTGGATTTACCATGCTTTTATGAATCTTCAGAATTCCAAATATATATGGATATTTAGGATATGATGTCGACATATAGTTATAAACATTCTGTTCTAACCTAACTTCTATGAACATATCTTCAATACAATTTTTAATAACATTGTATGCTTTGTTAACTTCTGAGTGAGAGCTTGGTTCATATGCATAATTGTCCAACAATGTTACTATATGTTCATGATAATCCATATTGTCGAAAATAACTAAGTCTCCACCTTTGTCGGGTTTACATACACGAATATTTTATCTCCAAGTCAGACTTAGTTGCACTGCTTGCCTTAAATGTAGAGTTCTCTAGTCAGTGTACTTAGATAGGCAGAGATTCTGTTCTGACTGCAGTCAGCTGGTGTGTGTGTGTGTGTGTGTGTGTGTGTGTGTGTGTGTGTGTGTGTGTGTGTGTGTGTGTGTGTGTGTGTGTGTGTGTGTGTGTGTGTGTGTGTGTGTGTGTGTGTGTGTATGTGTTTGTGTGTCTGTCTTTGTGACCTTGCTTGACATTACAGAGTGTATTTCACACCAGCATATGGGACATTGCTATTAGCATTTTTGCCTTACCAGACACTGCTTATGTCATCAGCTATAAAGTGTTATATGACACTCTCCAATCAGACTTGAGCTGTGATACTTGCCTTAAATACAGAGTTCTCTAGTTGGTTTACTTAGATAGCTAGGGCTTCTGTTCTCAATGCAGTCAATGTGTGCATGTGCTTGTTGCTTTGCTTGGCATTACAGTGTACATTTTACACCAGCATGTGGGACACTGCGATTACCATCTTCCTCTCATCAAACTCTGCTAATGTCATCAGGTATAGCTGATTTGTGGATGTGCAGTATTCCCACCAGGGCAGGGTCAGAGACTGGCCTGGAGACTAGGCACAAGTCACCTCATCCTATATGATACAGATTACACAACAGGAGTTTCAGTCTATCCATATATATATATATATATCATGGCATGGTTTGTAGGCCCTGTATTTCCTTGGTGAGAAACCCATGTTCTCTCCAGCTGCTGCAGGTGTCTGGTAAGCTATAAGCAAAAGGGAGCATTATACTCTATTAGTGTTCAGATGACGTTCGAGTACAGTGTTGCTCTATAATCTTCAGATCTGAATACGATGGCCCGACTTATGAGGTGCACAATGCAGCATTTCCTTTGTGGTCAGAGTTCAGATTGCTATCTACTGTCTTGCACCACTGGGTTTCAACATAGGGGGAGTGCAGTCGATGCTGTAATTAGCATGGAATTCCACTTTGCAAAAGGCTAAAATAAAGATAAATTTTTGTGTTTATTTGTAGACTGTGTGGCTTTGGCATCAGTCATTTGTCTGTATTAACCTATCCTATAGTGTTATCATCATTGTTGGACTCAATGATTGCACCCAATATGCAAGAATCAGCAAAACTGGTAATCTAAAGGCTGTATACTTTAGCCTGGACTGTCAAGAAATAGATTCCAAACAGTGAAGGGCCAAGCAGAGATCCCTTGGGTATGCCAGTGGTGACAGCTGTATTGGTAGAGGTTGGTTTACCAGCTTTCACAGTATGTGTTCTGTCAGTGAGTCAATTGGTTAACCATCTAGTCATGTAAGGATTAATCCCCACCTGGGAGAGTTTTTCAATAATAAGTGAGAGGGATTGTGTCAAAACCCTAGGCCAGATCAATACAGACAATATGCACTGTCTTACCTTCATCCAAGTATATCACACAGAATCAATGACGTGTTACAGCATCACAGATCGCCTATATTGCGACGGTTGAATACACACTTTAACAGCCCCTCCGTATGGACTATGTTCCCATAGAAGGGTGTACATCAACATGTAACCATTGCAGTTGGGGGGGGGACAGTACCTGATGCATGCATATATAGACACATCCTGACTCTCCTCATCTGTGAGGTAGACCAACAGGTCATCATGGACCTTTTCTAGATGGACACTAGTAATATCCTGGCTGTGTATAACAGACCTGTGTGAGTTGTTAATGATACATTCATGTCTGTTACATCTGTTAAGGCATTTGACACATATCCACACTGAAGTATTCACTTATCACTGTCAGATGTGTCCATAAACACCTATATCACCAAGTGGATAGACCAGTGGATCACATACGTCACATCTAAATATGTTGAAATGTGTAAAATGACTTATAGCTCAGGTCTAGTGATCAGCTCCATACATCAGGGCTGTCTGCTAGGCCCTTTCTAGTCCATTATTTAGGTCACAGACATCGTGAACGACATACATATTCTGTGTCCAAACAGCTGCCTGAAGGACTACAGAGTGTGGGAAATCATTGACTCCAACTGTGATATTAGTATACTATAGACAGTATCAACACACACCAGAAATTATTGCCACAGCCATGACAGCACATGAGATGAAACAAAACCTAGGGGGATTTGTTATGTTATGAAAACAAATGCGCAACCCAAGGATACTGTAGACATCACACCCTATAAGCAGACCAACTGGTATGTGACCTGTGTCATTGGGTACATGGTATGTGGAATGCCCACTAGCATGTGGCCACAGTACTGACTACTTCCTTGTTTGTAGCACAACTACTGAGTATGTGATGACATCCACATCAAAGGTCATAATACCTCCATAGTTCACAGCCTTCACCACACCAATAAATGAGCATAATGCACGCTTCCTCATGTACCTCCCCACACATTTTTCAGTGATGTCTAACTGAAGTGTACTACCTTTACCACAGGGAGCTGTCACACACCATTTTGGCCATACCTAGGTATTCTTTTTGTTGCATAAGTATTACTGTCTGATGGTGTGGAACACTCATCAAGGTGTTACACCAGATGCATGTGTGATGCCTGTTATGGTGATGTACACAGTACTTACATAGCTGTTTGTGAGCATTGATGGCATGGGTTACATTCATGACAGTCTGGATTGCGCCAGATACATCTGCCATCCACACCAGTCACCTTGCCTGTAGTGATCCTACTGTCACAGACAGGTATAGCAGTGTCCCTCCTAACAACTCCAGCATATGTTACACTGTCAGGACGGTGTGCTTGATTACCCTCATAGACTGCTGACATGTCATAATAGTTGTACAAGTGTGTCTGTGCAGAACCATCTATGATCACTCAGAATCACATATGTTGTGTCAGAGACATGGGATTACTGGTGGTATTATTCAAAAAGGGTTAACACAAGACAGTGTTAACACATACAAACTTTTGTTAGATGTAGTGTTGAAGTCTAATTTTATTCTATATGAAAATGAAATGTATCTACAGCAAGGAGGTATTGCTATGGGCTCTGCATGTGGTGAGCTATACCCTGATATTGTCATGATTATGTGGGAATATAAATATTTGTTAAATTCATCTTATTTTTCATACTGTGCCTTGTATCTTAGATACCAAGATGATATTTGCATTATATGGTCTGGAGACAGTAATGAAATCAATTATTTTATATCTTATATTAATAACACCACTGATTTTCTTTGTTTCACTCATGTAGTTGATCATTTGCAGATTGCCTATTGATGAATGAAGAGAATGAAAGGGAGAGAAGGTTGGATGATGTGGGGATAGTGAATCATGACATACAATGGATTAGCAAGGAGGAAGTAAGGGTAGCTATGAAGAGGATGAGGAATGTAAAGGCTGTTGGACCAGATGACATACCTGTGGAAGCATGGAGGTGTTTAGGTGAAATGGCAGTGGAGTTTTGAACCAGATTGTTTAATGAAATCTTGGAAAGTGAGAGGATGCCTGAGGAATGGAGAAAAAGTGTTTTGGTACCGATTTTTAAGAATAAGGGTGATGTGCAGAGCTGTTGTAACTACAGAGGGATTAGATTGATCAGTCACAGCATGAAGATATGGGAAAGAGTAGTGGAAGCTAGGTTAAGAAGGGACGTGATGATTAGTGATCAGCAGTATGGTTTCATGTCAGGAAAGAGCACTACAGATGTGAAGTTTGCTCTGAGAGTGCTGATGGAGAAGTACAGAGAAGGTCAAAAGGAGTTGCATTGTGTTTTTGTAGACTTAGAGAAAGCATATGACAGGGTGCCTAGAGAGGAGTTGTGGTATTGTATGAGGAAGTCAGGAGTGTCAGAGAAGTATGTAAGAGTGGTACAGGATATGTACGAAGGTAGTGTGACAGCAGTGAGGTCTGCGGTGGGAGTAATGGATGCGTTTAAGGTGGAGGTGAGGTTACATCAAGGATCAGCTCTGAACCCTTTCTTATTTGCAATGGTGATGGACAGGTTGACAGACGAGATCAGACAGTAGTCCCTGTGGACTATGATGTTTGCAGATGACATTGTGATCTGTAGTGAGAGTAGGGAACAGGTGGAGGAGACCCTGGAGAGATGGAGATATGCTCAAGAGATAAGAGGAATGAAGGTCAGCTGGACTAAGACAGAATATATGTGTGTGAATGAGAGGGAGGATAGAGGAATGGTGAGGATGCAAGGATTAGAGGTGGCAAAGGTGGATGAGTTTAATTACTTGGGATCAATAGTTCGGAGTAATGGTGAGTGTGAAAGAGAGGTGAAGAAGAGAGTACAGGCAGGATGGAGTGGGTGGAGAAGAGTGTCAGGGGTGATTTGTGACAGATGAGTACCAGTAAGAGTGAAAGGGAAGGTCTTCAAGAGGGTAGTGAGACCAGCTATTTTATATGGGTTGGAGACAGTGGCATTGACAAAAAGGCAGGACTTTGAGCTGGATGTGGCAGAGATAAAGATGTTGAGATTTGCACTGGGTGTGACGAGGGTGGACAGGATTAGGAATAAGTATATTAGAGGGTCAGCCCAGGTTGGAAGGTTTGGAGACAAAGCCAGAGAGGCAAGATTACATTGGTTTGGACATATGCTGAGGAGGGATGCTAAGTATATTGGGAAAAATATGCTAATGATGAAGCTACCAGGTAACAGGAAAAGAGGAAGGCCTAAGATAAGGTTTGTGGATGTGATGAGAGAGGACATGCAGGTGGTTGGTGTGACACAGCAAGATGCAGAGGACAGGAAGAAATGGAAACAGATGATCCACTGTGGCGACCCCTAACGGGAACAGCTGAAAGATGATGATGATGATGACGACTAAGGAAGGATAGCAAAAATCATAGATTGGTATTTAAGATATAGCGAAAGCCCACCTATTCAAATTAGTTTCTTCACTTTCAAAGCAATCATCCAACTTTTCAAAAGTAAGCCATTGTAAAAGGACAGTTAGTTCGAGCTGCCCGAATGGTTACAGATTGGTTTGATTTTGCTGAAGAATGTGAATTATTACGAACCATGTTTTTGAATCGAGGTTACCCTGACTTTTTTATTACTGAACTTACTATAGAAGTAAAAGAAAAAAGAATTAATGGCCATTTTAAACCCTTGTTGAATTCAAATTGTGCTAATACTTTTACATCAGATAGGTCAAATTTGGATGTAATGGTTGCAGATGATTCGGAATTAGTTTTGGATACATCTGATAGAATCAATGAATTTGTTAGTAAACAGTAGAGTAACATGTACAATAATGCCTTTATTACAGCCTTCAGTGATGACAGTAATGCCATTAGGAATATTTGCAATAAAAATTGGGGTATATTATTGAATGATGCTAGCCTTAGAAAACGGTTAGGAGATAAACCTAGAATTGTTTTTAAAAGAGGCCTTAATTTAAAAAATATTTTTGAACATTCTAGGCCCCTTACTAATATGGGTTTGTTATGGGACAAGACCAGCTTATTAAAATGTATATTAATTTCAGCTTATTAATGATGCTATAATACGATTGTTAAAAAGCAAATATAATTTGTATGCAGGGCTGGGAAAAATACAGCTTCATAAGCCATAGTATTACTGTTCATTTTAAACCGCATTCTTTTAGTATGTAATAAGAGACAATAGTATGGGTTGCATGAAGTGAGGCATGTAGTTATTACAAAAAGGAATTTGTTAGCCTGACTCCTTCAGGCTAGGAGTGCATTGGTGCTAGGGTAGGTTTGAAACATCCAAGGTCAGAAACAAGACCCCTTGGAAGCAGGTAAATTATGTATAAGAAAGTGTTCACGTGAACTCTGAAGCAAAAATCACAAGGGATGAGGACAGTTGCAAAGTTTTCTATAGGGCACAGTCATTATAATGTCATGAAAGTGCATGAGCAGTTTGATAAGAAAATGTATAAACTTACAGTTTTTGTATGTAAAGTGAGAATGCTTCATCAAGAATTATGAAGACCAACTCCCAGCGCTGTAAGAATAAAATTTTTGTTTGCACATCCTGAAGTGTTGTTCCTGACTAGAGGCATATAAGGTAAATTATTAATGTTATTTATTTATGACTTTAACAATTTGGTGCCGTTCTCTGGATCTGAACTTTGGTATTGCTGCAGGGCAGTTCTGGAATAGGGCCCATCACAGATTTTCTGTGAATTCCACACTGCTTTGTACGGAATAGTCAGAGACTCAGATGTGCAGCTATTCAGGGTGTGCAAACATATTAGCCTTGGCAGGGACATTGTTTTTTAAGGGGAAAAGAGTTAGTTTGCGTTTTTTTTCTTTTTAGACAATTTTAGCAAATGTAAGTGCATGACTATGTTTATAGTATAACTTCATGACTGTGTTTGTAGTATAAGTGCATGACTGTTTTGTTTGACT
Source organism: Protopterus annectens (assembly GCF_019279795.1). Classification (NCBI taxonomy): domain Eukaryota; kingdom Metazoa; phylum Chordata; order Ceratodontiformes; family Protopteridae; genus Protopterus; species Protopterus annectens. The sequence continues at coordinate 577,721,624 of NC_056746.1, forward strand.
GAGTAGTTGTAAGATATACAAGTAATAGTGGGAGGACTCCACAGTAAATGTGTATAGTAAATGTATACGCACATACAGTAAAAGACAAATTAACACAAGAAGGTGCCTTGAGTCGAGATCGGTACCCTCAGGATTTAAAGGTAAGAAGTATGAGAGATGTTTTTATTCTGTCAATGTACGAATGTATGAGAGAAAGAAAAGAAATAGTTAAACGCTAAAATAAAGTTAAAACAAGTTCATGAGCCCACCACATGATTGGGACGTAGACTGTAAAGTTAAAACAAGTTCATGAGCCTATTGCATGATTGGAGCGTAGACTAGTCAACAAGTTCATGAGCCCATAGTATGATTGGGACATAGACTATATACTGTTAAAACAAATTCATGAGCCTACCGCATGATAGGAAGTAGAGGTATGCATTGTTAAAATAAATTCATGAGCCCAAAAGCATGCTGGGACTTAACAGTTTGATTGTGTGAAAGTACCCTCAAAGGGTCTGAAAGAGTGGTCAGTCCTGGACACAGTACCTATCTGCCCTGTTATCCTGACCACAATGCTGGAGCTGTAACTTTTGAGCTCGTGCAGAGACGAAAGCAAGGGGGTGCTGTGGGAAAAGGCTGATCGAAACCTCTCCTCTGTTGCTGCACAGTGACAGACTTCCTACCCTTCCCTCCCTGTATGGTGTGTGGATTACTACAGTTATTTTCTGTCTTTGGAATTGCCAGAATCCAGGAGTTTTAAGGTAAGCCTAGCATTCTTATTACTGATTTATAAAATAAGAAGAATGGGAGCAAACATAAGCAAGCAAGATCAAATCACTGAAAAGGAAACACCTGCATATTTTATGTATTTTAACTATGAGAAGGAAAGTTGTAAATATCTGTATGACTGGTTTCAGCTTACAAAGAATTGTGCTGGTGGGGTATTTCCATTAAATGGAACTTATGATAACACTAAATTGCTGACACTGAAAGACATTTTGGATAAAAAAGCAAAGAAAAGTAGGTGGGGAACAAATGAAAGCATTTTATTATTGGTACAGTAAAGGACTTAAAAGGGAAAAGGAGTCAGCATTAAGAGGGCTGCAGGATGTTAATAAGAAATTGTTACAAGTAAAAGAGGTTAAAAAGGCAGTACAGACCAGTAAAAAGGGATCCCTTTATTCTGACTTTTTGTAACAAACTGAAAATGGCCAAAAAGCAGAAATGTCTAAAGAAGATAATAATCCTCCAGTGGCTACTGCACCCCACCCCATATGTTCATAGGTTCATAGGTTGGTACTAGGCTATCAGCCTTAGGGCCTATACAAGCCTAGCCATAACAATTCCCTGGCTATTTCTTCCCACATTATTTACTTTCCTGGACCCCTGTCTAGCAGGGTGACTGACGTGATCCCTGGGGTGAATTTCCTTTCTCCCATCCAATCGTCAAGGTTCCTCTTGAAGAGGTCCAAAGAGGCACTCTGCTTGACATGTATGGGCAATCTATTCCAGAGTCTGGGGAGTCTCTGGGTCAGGAACCTATCCCTCCAGCATGTTTTGTTTATTGTGATGACAAGGTTTAGATCCCTGGGCGTGTAGCTCTGAGGGATTGGGATTTCTTTAAGTGTAGCATGTCCAACAGCTCTGGGTTTGACATGGCCTTGTATGTTAAGCAGAGATCGCCTCTGAGTAGACGATATGCAACAGAGTATAGCTGGAGTTTTTAAGGCGGTCAGCGTGGGGCATCTGCTTTAGGCCTGTGATTCTTTTAGTGAGGTATTTCTGAGGCCTTTCCAGTTGTTGCAGATGTCTTGAGAGGTACATACCAAATGGGGCGTTGTATTCTATAATGGGTCTAATGAGGGATGAGTACAGTGGGACAATGACCTCCTTTTTCTGGATGAAAAGCCCTTCGTGATGAGGTGTGCCACATAGAAGGATTTCCTGACTGTTGTGGCGATGTGGTTATCGAAGGTGAGACCACTGTCCACCTGTGTCCCTAAGTCTCTTATCACACTTTCTGTGTTTAGTGTACTGCCACCTATATGGTAATTCATGGATACATGTTTTTTCCCAAAGGGGATAACAATACATTTCTTGGCATTGAGCTTGAGCCCATGGCTCTGGCACCAAGCATCTGTTTCTGTAAGGCCCTTTTGTAGCGTATCCACATCATTTGGGCATTCAATAATGGCTCCCAGTTTGCAGTCATCTGCAAACTTTGTTAGCCAGAGTCCCTTAGTGTTGACCTGTACATCAGAGAAGTAGATGCCAAACAAGAGCGGCCCCAGGACTGAACCCTGAGGTACTCCACTTGTCACTTGTCTGGAGCTGGATTTGGAGTCAGCTACTTTTACAGTGTGGGTTCTATCAGTAAGCCATTTAGCAACCCATTGGGTGACATAGGGATTAATGCCCAACTTAGTAAGTTTATCTATGATTCCAGAGTGGGGATGGTATCAAAGGCCTTGGCAAGGTCTAGATAGGCTGTGTGGACCACCTTACCCTTGTCCATGGCTCTGGAGACTGATTCAAAGAAGTCAATCAGGTTCAGGAGACAAGATTGGCCCTTCACAAACCCAAACTGGGTGGGGTCCAGTGTTTGAAGGTTGCCAATGTCTTTGTTTATAAGTTCCATGATAATACGCTCCATGGCCTTGCAGATAAGGCTTGTCAGACTGATGGGACGGTAGTTTCCAGGATCCAAGGTGGATCCCCCCTTGTGGATTGGGATAACTGTAGCTCTGCGCCACTCAGTGGGCACGAAACCGGAGGTGAGGCTGTGATTAAACATGACACTTAGGTGAGGTGCCAGTTCATATTGTAGTTCATGTAGTACACAGCCCGGGATGTCATCTGGTCCCATGGATGCTGTATTCTTGGCTTTAGAGAGTGCGTTTTGTACCTGTGTGACCGTTATTACTGGAATTTGGCAATCTTCCGGTATTGAGATGGGCCATTTAGGGGGTGAGAGGGGGGTGAAGCTGGCACTGAATCGATCTGCCAGGATATTGGCAATATCCTTTGGATCAGAATATTTAATGCCATTCTGTTTTAGCTCAGAGCAGATCTGAGCATTGCCATTTAGATTCTTGACATAGTTATAGAATGCTTTGTGGTTGTCTTTGGAATCTTTGGCAATTTTATTTTCGTAACTAGCTTTGGAGGATTTTATGAGGCATCTCAGTTTCTTACTGAGGCTAGTAAGGGAGTTTTTTGCATCCTGGGATTTTCCTCTTTTCTGCAAAAGTTTCTTCCTTTTGTTGTAAAGTTTGTTTATGGCAGGGGACCACCAGATTGGCTTCTTTTGGATGAGAGCATTTTGGTTCTATTTGGGATGGCACGATTCATGCATGAGTGGATGTGCTCGTACAGTGCCTTAGTGTAGGATTCAGCAGTTGAACTTTCAGTTCCCGTCTGCATGGGTGTTATGAAGTTTGTCACTTCTGACTTGAGTAGCATGAAGTTGGCTTTGGAGAAGTTTTTATGGTGGTTTCTTTACTGGGGGTGGGGTGGGATGTGGATGTTAAGGGTGATTAGCTTATGGTCAGACCTGACTAACGAGGGGTGACCATAGGTATGGAGCATTGATTTCCCATGTTGGTAATGACCAGGTCTTGGATATTGGAGCCCTGGTGGGACTATGGATTAGTTGATCCAGGGCATTGGAATTTATGAATTCCAAGAACCAAGGTGTTGGGACATGAGTAGTTTTCCCAGTTAATGGCAGGGTAGTTAAAATCACCCAGTATTAGGGTGTTTGGTTCTATCTTAATATTTTCCAGTATGTTTAGAAAGGTGTAGTGAGAATCTTGGGGTATGGTGGGGGATCTGTAGCAAGCTACAATTTGGATTGCAGTCTTACCTAGTGTTAGTTGCACTTGGAGAATTTCAGACACATTGTGTTGGCCAACTAGCCTGGTGGTGTGAATATCCTTGGTGAATATTGACACTCCTCCACCTTTAGTGTTTCGGTCCTGGTTTGATGGCCGAAAAGTGTGGTAAGAGTTGTAGCCTGGTACGTACCGGTATGGGTGGCTCCTGTACAAGATTCTGCTGTTTCTCAGACATCTGCATTTTTTTGAGCACAAGGTCAGCATGGTACTGTTACATCTCAACTTAGTTCTGCTGTTAGCTCTCATCTTTAGAACAGCATCTGCAGTTAAAAAGTGTTTTTTCCTTCCTTCTTCCTGTCATTCTCAACAAGCTACCACTTTTCCAACAGGAGCACTAGTGTTTGACACCCCTGTGGCTCATCACAAGCACTCACATGATAGGATAGGACAAGAGGCTAATAAGGTTCATAAGTTGGTAGTAGGCTAACTGCCTTTGCAGGCCATTTTTAAGCCTAACCACTTACCCCATGTGAGAATCAAACCCTGCACCTTCTGTTTGTAAGGCAAACACCTTAATCATTATGCCATCCTCCCACCCACTGCCTGTGCAGATGATTTTTTTGGCACTTTAAAAAAAATGGGGGGAGGGGCTAATGCTGATTTGCATACTATGTCTAAATGTTTTCTAACTGAAATAAAGGTTTAAGGAGGAATAGAGAAAAAAACTATTGCAACCCTACTTTGACAGATTTAAACCAGATGCTTCGGAAAGTTACTCCAATAAAATAAGAACACAGTTACTTGAAAAGGATAAAATAAATTTTATTCCCACAGGAAATGCACTAATAAATAAAAGAATAGCACTGGCAAATTACATAACTGTGTCAGGCATGTAGGCAAAATAAAGAGAAAACCCCTGCAGACTATTTGAGTCATCTTAAAGCAGTGTTTGCTAAACATTTAGAAATGACAGATCCAAATAAACAAGCTAAACCAGCTATGGCAGCTGCCTTCATGCAGGGTTTGCAAACCCTGTACAAAAATCAAATGAAATAAGTGCTTATAGACTAGCAGGATAAAAAGATTTAAAGTCCATACTAAGTGTTGCAAATCACCGTACTGACTATGGCAGGGTAAAAAAAACAAAAATAAATCTTAATCCCTTTGCTGCCACTGAATCAAAAAGGACCCTATGTTAAAGTAGAAATAAATGCAAAGCCAATTCTATTCTTGGTAAAACTGGCAACACTAGGTCTGTATTAAAAGTTACTTCAGACAGTTAAATGCAGTATAAAAACAAAGTAAAGGCAGTTGGTGTAACAAATGCTACTGTCACGTATCTTGTTTCAGAATCCATCCCCATTTATTTAGGTCCAAGTGAAGAAAAGCATTATTTTCTTTTGAGTACTACTGCACCAGTAAACCTACTAGAAAGAGATTTGTTATGTAAGCTGGGTTGTACTATTTACTGTATCCCAGAAGGGGTGTATCTAAATGTTCCAACAGAATCAGAGGGAGAAGTATTGGCAGTTTTAGCAGAAGCTGAGGAACAGCCTGCTGGAAGCATATGGGCAGATGAAGAGTTACTACAGCAGGTACCTGCCAACTTGTGAGCTAAGCATGCAAATGAGGTAGGTATACTGAAATCAGCAGAACCAGTAAAAATAAAATTAAATCTATCAAACCCTCTCCCCAGAGTTCCACAATATCCACTAAAGCCAGAAGCAGGGCAGGGAATCAAACCTGTAATTCAGTCTCTAATACATCAGGGAATAATAATACTAGCTAAAAGCCCTTGTAATACTCCTATTATTCCAGTGACAAAGCTAGGAAAGAATACTTATAGACTTGTACAACACTTAGGGCCTGTAAGTAATGCAGTACTACCTACTGTTTCTGTTGTTCCAAATCCAGCAGCAATACTGAGTTCCATACCACCTACAGCTAATTACTTTTCTGTGACAGATTTATGTTCAGCATTCTTTTCTATACCAATTCACCCTGACAGTCAGTTTCTGTTTGCTTTTACTTATCAGGGACAGCAATTTACCTGGACACGGTTGCCACAAGGATATACTGAATCTTCTTCATTATTTTCTCAAATTCTAAACAAGATTTGGAGAATGTGACATTCCCGGGTGGATCTGTCTTAGTACAATATGCAAATGATTTACTGATAGCACCAAATTCCTTTCAGCAATGTTAACAGAATACCCTGCATCATCTGACTATCCTTGCAGGAAATACCTTGCATCTTCTAACTATACTTGCAAAAAAAAAAAAAAAACAAAAAACAAAAAAAGGACACAGTGTAAAACAAAAAAAAAATTACAGCTATGGTTACCTTAGGTACGTTATCTTGGTCATTTAATATCTCAGAGTAGGATCTTAGCTATCCGTTACTCTGAATCATCTTTATTACTTAAAATAAAACTCATCCCTTCTTGACTGCATGTCTAACTAGGTATGAACTTACACTTCTTTCTGATCCATCTATTTCTCTGATCTGCTGTCCTGTTCTAAATCCTGTATCTCTGTTGCCTACTGCTGAGGATGGTGACTAGCAAGATTGTGTGTGTGCAACTATTTGCTTTCTCCTATGGAGGACTTAAAGGACACTCCTATAACCAATGCTGAAATGCATTTGTTTGTGGATGGTTCCTGTGGAAGAAATCAAACAGGAAAGTTGATCTCGGGAATAGCAGTCTGCACTGAAGAAACAATATTGTTGCAACAAAGATTAGAGGGTGTTCACTCTGCTCAAATAGCTGAGCTAGTGGCTTTGCAAAAAGCCTGTGAGTTAACCAAAGACAAGGTGGCCAATATTTTTACAGACAGCCGTTATACTTCAGGGTGGTACATGACTTTGGGCAACTTTGGAGAGACAGGGTTTTTAATTTCTTCAGGAAATCAAATTAAAAATTCAGGGTACATAAAATCATTGTTAGATGCACTTTTGTTACCTAAAAAGCTGTCTGTAATCAAATGTTGTGTACATTAAAAGCAGTAGTAAATTGTTGTAAACATCTTTGTAAAGTGACAGCAACAAACTACAACAGTAATGATGTGTTTGATTTTGCAAAATTGTCAGCCTTTCAAGCTGAAGCATCACAGGGAGTTCTGAGGTGGCTCAAGGATGGATCTAGAAAATCCTCTGATGGCATATGGCGACATCCAGATGACCGATTGGTGGCACCTGCCTCTTTGCTACCTTACCTGGTAAGGGCATATCATCTACTGGCCCATACAGGTAAGACAGCTTTATTTGATCAAATTACCCGAAGTTGGTATGCCCCTCATGTCTCCTCTTTGATACTTCAGTATGTATGAAGTTGTAGTCTATGATTAAAATACAATGTAAGTAAACATGCCAGCAGTAAGGCTGCATGTTTACCTCTACCTTGGGGACCTTTTGTTAACATACAGCTGGACTTCATCCAGACGCCTAAGACTAATCATTTATAATTTATTTTGGTGGTAGTGTATATGTTCTCAGCATGGGTAAAAGCTTACCCATGTTGCAAAGCTGATGCAGTCACAGTTATTAAAAAACAAATCTGATTATATATCGAAATTCGGTATACCCAGCATTGTTAACAGTGACCTGGAAACTCATTTTAATAATAATCTGTTTAAAGAGTTATGTAAAGCTTTTAATACTAAGTTGAGTTTTCACTGTCCTAACCATCCCCAGTCATCTGGATTAGTGAAAAGGGTAAACAGGACCCTTAAAAATACAATTTTGAAGATTTATGCTGAAACCCACTTAAAGTGGCCTGAAGCCCTTCCCTTAGCATTAATGAATATGATGGCCTCACTAAATGCCACCAGAAAATTGATTCCATATGAGATATTAATGAAAAGACCCATGGCCCTTCCAGCTACCCCTCCAGTGAAAAATGCTGATTTAACTTTGTCAGATAATGCTGTGATTTGTTATTGTAGGAGACTCCTCAAAATTTTGCAGCAATATCATCAAACAGTAAAAGCAGCATTACCAAAGCCTTCTGACCAACCCTGTCATCCACTACAACCAGTTGATTGGGTCTACATAAAAAAATTTCCAGAGGAAAAACTGCCTCAGTCTGAGGTGGAAGGGGCCTTTTCAGGTCCTGCTAATGACTGCAGTTCACTGTGCAGGACTACCAACGTGGATCCATTCATCTCATTGCAAGAAGACTTGTCGTGTGGGGATCCCAGACAAATCATCAGAGCCAACAGAGGGAGATCGAGGTGTGACAGATAAATCATCTGCCCAGTGAGAAGCTCAACTTCAGTAGTAGTCCATGATGAATCCAGTGACAACAGGTACTTTTGCTTTGTTTCTGCTGCTGTTTCCTTCTATAAACCAGTCGAGAGAAAACAGTTTTTTGCTGGTCCTTCGGCAATATGCCAAAAATCTAAACAAAACAAACTGCTGAATATGTTTGCATGTACCTCATTATTCTAAGGCTGGGATTCCTATGATTCCTATCCCTGCATCACAGGTGTTATTTGAAAAGGACCTTAATGACATCAGCTTAACCTGGCATAATGTAACTGATTTTTCAAAAGTTGTATCTCTTCAACTTGCAACCACACAACATGGAGACGCATGTTATGCCAGAAATGGGACTATACCAGTAGAGAAAAGCAAATGTAATGACACCAGGCATAAAAGTTTGTTAAACTCTTTACACTTAAAAAGCTATGACTGGGGGCGTGGCATGGGCATAAGTGACTGTTACGACATCTGTGATAATCATGCCTACCCCTGGTTGCCTGTAGACTGGTCTGGATGTTGCTTTGTAGGCTATATTACTCCTGCTATTCAACATTTTGAACACCCACCAGCAGGTAGACTGAGAAATAAGTGAGCAATCCACTGGACTGAGCAATTATTTTCAATTTTTAATCCTGGGTATGGAGTGCAAAGGACAATGCTTGAAATCATCATACTTGCCCAAATTCTACAGGAGGTGGCCAACGAAACTTCACATCACATCAGGATGGCAAATCAAGAAATGACTGAAATGCGAACTGTGGTGTTACAGAATTGAATGGCACTTGATATAATGCTTGATGCAAAGGGGGGGGGGGGTCATGTGCCCTCATAAGGAGTCGTTGCTGTTCATATATTAGTGACTATCATGATAAACGGGAAAAACTGTCAAACTTCATGGATCAAAGGGCAGTATTTTTGGTAACCCAGGAACTAGCATAATCTAGGGTATTGTCATTGTACTTTTTATTATATTTGTAATCATTTTGGTATTTTCTGTTGTAAAGGCAGTGATTACAGGATGTTTAACCTCACCTGCACATGAAATGCCACTGCATGCACAAATCAATGACAGTTCTATTTTGACAGACAATGATGACTACTAATACAGTAAGGTATATTTTATCAAGTTAAAAAAAATAAAAATATAATTATATGTATGGTATGACACTGATAGTGTCTGAGGAAGAAAACTGTTATTGGACAAGACCAGCTTATTAAAATGTATATTAATTTCAGCTTATTAATGATGCTATAATATGATTGTTAAAAAGCAAATATAATTTGTATGCAGGGCTGGGAAAATACAGCTTCATAAACCACAGCATTACTGTTCATTTTAAACCGCATTCTTTTAGTATGCAATAAGAGAGAATAGTACTTGTTGCATGAAGTGAGGCATGTAGTTATTACAAAAAGGAATTTGCTAGCCTGACTCCTCCAGGCTAGGAGTGCATTGTTGCTAGGGTAGGTTTGAAACATCCAAGGTCAGAAACAAGACCCCTTGGAAGCAGGTGAATCATGTATAGGAAGGTGTTCACATGAACTCTGATGTGAAAATCACAAGGGATGAGGACATTTGCAAAGTTCTCTATAGGATACAGTCATTATAACATCATGAAATTGCATGAGCAGTTTGATACGAAAATGTATAAAATTACAGTTTTTGTACGTAAAGTGAGAATGCTTCATCAAGAATTATGAAGACCAACTCCCAGCACTGTAAGATTAAAATTTATGTTTGCACATCCTGAAGTGTTGTTCCTAACTAGAGGCATATAAGGTAAATTATGACTTTAACAGGTTGTATGACTAAATGTGGGGCTTGTGCCTTTTGCAAGCATATTTTAACTATAGGTCAAGTTATCATTAACTGTCAAACAATATATATTAATGGTAAACCTGACTGTAACACCAAAAAAGTAGTGTATTGTGCCACATGTTTAACTTGCACATGTTTTTACTTGGGCAAGACAAAAAGGAAACTTAAAAATCGAATTAGTGAACCTTTATCAGATATTCGGTTAAACAAAACTACAAATGCCTTATATAAACACATTTCAGAAAATAATGGTCATATTTTTAAGTTTCTTGTACTACAAACCTTGTCTTATTTAGATAGAGGTGGAGCTTGGCCTTTACTTCTTGAGAAGGCCGAATTATTGTGGCAATTGAGGCTTGCTGCACACTGCTGGCTAGGTTTAAATGAGGCAGCTTCGGTAGCATGTTTGTTAAAACTAAAAGCTAATTACAGATGAACATGTTTTGTAAGCTGGCTATACTATTTTATCATAAAAGTGAAATCTAATTGTTTTTGTTATGTTACTTTTATGATACATATATTTTTATTGTGAGTGACTGATTTGTGTTTATAGGTAATAATAGTGATCTCATTAATTTATGCGGTACTTATTATTTTATGGTTGCGGTTTTATTGCCTTTTAAGTGGTTTGACAAGGCTTTGGTTGTTTATTGTTGTATTAAGGATGATTACGTTTTCATCCCGTGGTAGGTGAGGTGAATTGCTCTATTTATTATGTAATATTGTGTCTATAACCCGACACCGTTTAGCTGTCAAGCTTGTTTGTTGTTTTTTATTGTGATATTTGATTACATTTGAATTGTATTAGTGTTTGGGTTGTGTTCTTTACTGAGGTTTGATGAGATGATATGGGAGTTTAGTGGTAAAATAGTATTTTTACTGTTGTACTTGTTACATTTTGTGTTTACTTCAATGGTATTGGTATTTAAATCACAATATGTGATTTTATTGGTGGATTATTAACCAATCTGATGCTATGGTTAAGAATAGGTGTATCATTTTTTCCCATTTAATATTCATTTAAGTTTGGATAGTGATAGGTTATTAATTTTAATGTTGTTTTTTGTTGGTTCCTGACAGCGATTGGCTGTCAGTGTTAACGTCATTCTCTGATTGGCTTTTTAACCTTATTGGTTTAAAGGAAATAATTCATGCTAGGATTGGATAGTGTGTTATTCGTCTTAAAGTAAGGTCATTGGTGATTATATTGCTATATGTTATGTGATTGGCTATAATCCTTTATCATTAGTTGTATTAATAATTATACATTATATATAATTTTAGGTCTTTTAATTATTAATTTGTGATAGGCAATGTGAATTTATACCTCAATAGAGCTAAGTCTAATGTTTCTAACAAGCCTGTTCAGTGATTTTCAAGGTACATTAATATGGGCGTCATATTAGACGTGGGTTATTGACCAACAACATTACATGATATAGGCACATTTGTGTTTTTGTGAAACAATAATATACTGTTGGCTTTTGAGCCATTATTCTGGATGTGCAGCTAAAAGCTTATTTATAAAAAAATCTGTATTAGCTTATATTTAGCAAATGTGAACTTGTAGTTATATTTATTTATAGGCATATAAATCCAAGCCCAACTTTGTCAACAAGTCTGTTTTTAGGCACATTGATATGTGAGCCGTATTAGAGGTGGGTTATTGGTTGAATAATATTATGGCCAATAGATGATCTAATTGCCTTTGTTATTTTAATATAACAACATACTGTTGGCCTTTGAACCGTCATTCTGAATGTGTCAATGAAAGTTCATTCAACAAAGATTAGTGTCCTTAATACACATAATCGCACTAAGTATATATGAAAGCTTTCAAGGCCAGTCGAATGATGATTCCTAATGCTGATATCTAAGTTTGAATTTTTACTATTATATGAATTAATTGGTTTTTAAAATATGAAATATATGTGAAGGTTTTTTTGCTTCCTGATTATTTAGATTTATGTAATTCCATTGGATAAAATGGCTTAGGTGTATGAAAATAAGTGTTTTGAATGGTCGAATTATTATGAAAGTGGATTGGATGGGGGATGCTTAATCACAGCCTATGACATTCAATTAAGTCATGAATTCCATTGGATATTGCAAGTAGGTGTGTTTTGATTCTGTATATTCATTGGTTAAAAGTTTTTTAAAAAGATGTTCAGTAATGAATTGTTTTATCTGATGAAGCTCCATTATTTGCGTGATGAAATATTTTGTGTGTGAATAAAGGGATATATTTTTTGCAACGATGGTCTTTATACTCATTCTTAAAAGGAGATTTCTTGGTGTTTTACTGTTTCAACTGTGGAGGAAGTCCTACGTGTTCGAACCTTTGGTTTATTTGTGGTTTATTGATTTTCCTTGGTATTTGGATTATTCTGATATTGCCCATGATTGTGGATGATTCTTTTACTGTTGCCCATGAGCCTGTAACTGTGTCCCACTTGTTGGAGACCTCTGCTGACATTGTATTCATATTCAGGCAAATCAGCTTGCACAGCTTTACAATAGGCACCCAACCCAAGTTGTATATAACATCCCTGAAACGTCCTCTGCATTGTTCATGTCAGGATGTTTATCTCACAAAGACATCTCCATTGTCATGTCACCTGGTGTAACAGTCACATAATATACATTTTTATTGTGCAGTCCGTACTGTACCTTACTGATATGTGATTAGTGTTCCTGCTGCAACTGTCTTCCACTGACATGCCCTCATCTGCTGTACATTAGGATGTTTCACCTGTCCTCTTTCCCTGTGCTCATTCCTGCAATTCATCTGGGTGTCCTTATTCAATACACACACTTCCCTTGACTTTTTATTTTAAATGGCAGTCCATGTACCTTTACAGATCATTTACGCGACTTTTGTACAGAATGCCTGGAATGGGATTCCATAATACACTGCACTGTATACGCTGTCCTGTAATGTGTTTGGACCATAAACATTGCTATATGATAAACCCTGGTAACTGTTGTGACATTTGTGCAATCTTTTATGGTCGTTTTACAGTCCTTAGTGAGTTGTATTGAAATGTTCTTGTCCACTGAATGTTTTCCATCTACACTATGCTTTTTTCTTGGATTTGAACATGTTTTTGATATTTTGATTTATCGATGGACACATCAGACCTATGAGCATTGTTGTTTTGTGATAGATAACTAATTATCTAAAATGGTAGTGGTAATGTGAAGATTTCTGTAGCCTGTATTGGGCATTACTTTAATGGTCATGCTGGTATATTTACAGATACATATACACACACACACACACACACATACATATATATATATATATATATATATATATATATATATATATATATATATATATATATATATATATATGGATTCACTTCAGAAGCTCGAAATTACCAAAAATCTCGCTGCAAATAACCAAAAAAAAAGAAGATCGTTTCTGAAACCAACAAACCAAAAAAAAAAAAAAACAACACTAATTTTTTTTGCAGGTGCTCCCACCCCCCCCCCCCCCCCGGGATGTGCCCCACACCCCCACCCCCCAACCCAATATACCAACTCACAGTGGGAGGGAGATGGGGGAGATGGTAAGCTGTCCTGTGAAGCAAGCCTGCGAAATTTCTGATTTCTTTTCTGTCAACCTGTCAACACAAAACAAACAAAACACACACAAAACACAGAGCATAAAAAACAACTGTGTACGTGCACATATTAAGGTAATTAAACTAATTGACTCTTATTTTTGAACACTACACATATTTTGATTTCGATTTCTACTATGATATGAAATTGACTTGATGATATTCATTTCACCATGTTCCATATATATATATATATATATATGTTGGTCAAAAGCAGTTGAACTGTTTTTGGAATGTGTCTTTTGGTCATCTGTGCTATGTTGTTGCTGACTACATTTCAAGTCGTAGGATAGCGCACTACAGTTGTGGTTCTGGGCTCTTGGGGCATTGGTAGAAGAGCCTTCCCCTCCATCCACATAAATGCTGTTCTTTTCATTTTATTTTATTAGGGATTTTAGATATGCCACAGGATTCAGCAAGCTCTGCATGGAGAGAGGAATAGTGCAAAAGCTGCTGCAATCAATGTCACTGACAGAGTGATCCAGGAATGAGCTCCCGTGATGTGCACAAGTGCTCCTACACTATTCCTGCACGGACACCACTGCTATACGCTAATTACCCTATTTGCTGGTGAAAGCCATGCAAATGAGGGGAATTAGCGATCCAGGAAGCAGGCAGGTGTATGTGCAGGAATAGTGCAACCTGCAGAAATGTTTTCGGTTACTAACCGAATACATTTCTGAAAATACAAAACGGGGCAAGCACAGCTCCAAAGAAAGCTTATATTCAATGAATGCCAATGGCCCAATATATATATATATGGCCATTAAATAATTAAATAAAAAAAAAAAAATAAAAATTTTTTTTCTTTTTCTTTGCGATTTCGCCGACACAGCGAATGTGAGTGGTGAATAAATGAAAAAAATAAAAAATAAAATAAGATTTTAAAACCATATCGGGGAATAGTGGTTGCTAAGGGGGAATGCTCAGTGTGAGTGTGGTAACTATGAATTAGCATTCTGTTCTATGCAAATGAGGGGACTGATACTAAATCGCAGATATCATCTCAGTGTTAGCTTGCACCCAACCGTGTAGGTGCAGCAACACCATGGCATAAGTATAAGAGGTAAATGACCTCATAAGGGGGAGTGTCATGCATGCTGTAAGCTTATTGGAGCTCTGTGGCCTGTGTTTGCCCTTAGCTAAGCACAGCTAAGGGGGTGTGTCTGAGGCTGCCTAGCAGTGTTTACATTGCCTAAGCGGGTGTGTGCATCATGCACTGGGTTTTAAACAAATAAAAAAAAAAAAAAAACACAGGAAATAGCAGCTCTGTTCAAATCTGAGCACTGGGTATGCACAGCACACCCCGGGGCTTAAATGTGAAGGCAATGGAAGGGAAAACAGCAGTAGGAAGACAATGAAGGAGAACCAGCATAGCTGGGAGGTGAAATGTATCAGAATTAGCCAGTTACACAGGCAGCAGCTCAGCACATTACTATAAAATATGCAAACAACTTTTTTTCCCCACAAACTCTACACCACTGGTGTACACAGATGGGGAAACATTACCTGACAAAACTAACAAAATGTTAGGGGCTGCTGTTGCTCTCATACATCAACATGTGGAAAAGACTGAGGGTGGTGAGGATGTGAATGCTGATAACCAACCCATAGTGAGGAGGATGGGAAGGGTGTACAGACCCAGGTAACCTACTAAGGGCTACATGAGCTGGAGATAGTGGAGCACTATAGGGTGGACAGGGACATTCTACAGCAAATTGTTGAGCTGTGCTGGCCACGCCTCACATACAGAACCAACAGAGGGGGAACCCATCCCAGTGGATACCAAGGTATGTGTAGGCTTATGAATACTAGCCACAGGTACCTTCCAAAGGCCAACTGGGGATATCATGAGGATCTCACAGGCATCAGCACCCAGGGTACTCTACCAGTTCCTGGGTGCCATGTCAGCACATGCCGGTGAGCACATATATTTCCTCAACACCTGTGAGGCATTGACCAGCAATATGTATCTCTTCTACCAAATAGCAGAATGTCCTGAGGTAGTGGGTGCTATAGACTGCATGCACATACACATCAAAGCACCACCCAGTGAGCGGGGAAGGGTCTACATAAACTGCAAGGCCTTCCCCTCCATCAGCTGTCAGGTCATGTGCAATACCCATGGCATTATCTTGAATATGTGTGTGCTGGCAGCCTTGGACTATTACGACTCCCACATCTGGCATATGACACAACTGTACCAGACATTTGCCAGTGGGGACATCCCATATGGCTACTTAGTGGGGGATGCTGGTTACGCACTGGAGCCATGGCTGATGACGCCCATCAGAAATGCACACACACGCCTGAACAAGAACTCCATAATGAGGCACACGCACAAACCAGAATCATAATCGAGCATGTGTTTGAGATGCTCAAGTCACGGTTCCGCTGCCTGGACATATCTGATAGAGCCTTGCAGTACTCTCCAGCTACATGTACACATATGTTCATTGTATGTGCCATACTACACAATATGTTCCTGCGGAAATAGCTGCAGCAGGAACAGCATGGAGCAAGGCCACACAGACCCTCCACCATTGCCAAGGCCATCACAGGCACAGAGGGACTCGGAGGAGGAACAACCTGAGACTGCCTGTGTAGGCAGAAGGAGGAATGCCCAGTATGCGCAGGCTTTGGCAAAGCATAGCAGATACACTGACACAGTAGGGACCCAGGGAATGACACCTCTCTCTGGCTCACATGTACAGTAAAATGCATGCCAAACATGACACTACCTGTGCTTTACCATGTATAGGGAGTGTACTATGTGCATCCAACATAGTCATCCCTTCAGCACTATCCTCAATACTGGCACAGCCACAAGGTAAGTCACTATTCCTATCAATTGCTGAATGGAGTAGTATGTTCTGCTAGTTGTATCTATGGCATGGATATGAGCAAGCAAGGGAATCTGGTGGCTGAATGGGATGGCAGCAGATAGTGGCAACCTTTATGGGCAGCATGAAATCCATAACAAATACTGGTGTCAACAAAGTAGGCAGTACTAGACAAAGTGACAAATCCCACTGCAGTACATGTGGTGGCCCAAATGTGTGTCCATAGGGCACACACATACATGTTAGTGAGGTTTACGTACCCAAACACCAGCCATAGTCAACAGAACAGGTGTAGATGACCATAAAGAAAGGCTGTGCTAAGGCCTCCAATTGATGGCAAAGGTGAACAGCCCCCTCCAGACCTACACGGACAGACTATAACAGGTCTGGCAGTTATATGTTAGTTCTGAAGGGTAGAAAGTCTGAAACCAAAATGTAGGTCAATAAAACCTAAACTCTGTACTCTACTGATATGCCTCTAGTCCACGTGATAGGTCAGAATACAAAATGAAATGGAAGCCAACAGAGTACCTGAAATACCAGTACAGTCATAGCAAATGTTTACAGTTGTCAGGTGTGCTTCCCACCCACAATCCTATGTAGAAATGCAGTAACATGTACATGTGGGTTTAATAACAGTGGAGCACAGATTACCTGAGCTGGCCCAGTTTACAGGATAGATTGCTGCATGTGTACAATATGCAGGGGTCCGTGTGTTAGGTTGTTGTGTGTTCAATATTGTCTGGAAGTGGTCAACATGTAGGCATGGAGGGTTGTGTCTTGGTGGCCTATAGCCGGTACTGTTGATGACAGGGCCATGTTCCGACAACTGCAGTGCCATCCACAATGCATCTCAGCAATACCCATGTTAGCAGTCATCCATACTCACTGTTCAGATGTCAATATCTATCACCGCCTGAAGGATGGACATGCCATCAATGTGGTCCCAGACATACACACAGTTCACAGGTGGAAGTACCCTAGACAGAGTACATAAAATGTAACTGTCATCTGCACACACCTTTGGATCTGTACATACAGGTTAGCAGCACATTAATTGACTGTGTAGTAGGGAATACTGATGTAGTCTGGCCAATCAGTGGCAGACCACAAAAGGCACAGTTATGAAGTAATGAGAGACTGCCTATGTCTCCACACAAGGCAGCATAAGGTGAATGTCCCAGGTATATCTGTGAGTCAGCTGCAAGAAGCTTCCATATCACACATGCACTCAGCTCACCCCACCATCAGATACAGGTTTATCACAGGTCATATCCCTGCTGTTGGGAATGAGTACAGTATGACCCCACTTCTGTATGGGAATACCCAGAGAATGCAGCATGCTGAAGAGGTGTTCCATGTAGATGTGTCACTAGCTGTAAGCAACACCCTAGCAACATCCAGACAAAGGGGCTAATATGGACAGGAACTATTGCCATTAACACCTTGCACACTTACCCTGTCACCCCAGGGGAATCCAGTGGCTCACAGCCTGGGAATGTAGGAGTGACAGAAGGCACTGGCCTGCTACAGATGGCCTGCATCACTACCAAATGTCCTACAGTCCTCTGTCAAAAGCCTGTGCCTCACCCTGCCAATGTATGTTATCTCATGGGGTCCCAACTAACAACATAACACAGTCAACAGAAGACAAATGCAAGGCCATGTTGACAAATCCCAGTAGCATGCCCACCATGTCCTACTGCATGAACTGTGGACCAACCCCTAAATACTGCTGGGATGAAGGGACAACTATAGGGATACTTCTCAGATATCACTTGCATGTTAGGAAGAGGATAGAATAACAGAATTAGAATAACAGAGGGTGTAGAATCATGGACATCATAGAGTGTGAAGTCTTAAACTCTGATGTGTGCCCATACTACCCTTGCCTGCAAACCCAGTAATGGGTGGCTACAGACCTGCTTGTAAACCAATGAAGGAGGGAAATGACCAGATATAGCCCCCCTGTCCTCTGGGACTGGGGAGAATTGTACAGCTGAGTAGGTATGGCAGCAGCCATATAGCCATATAGATATATGTGTACTATATGTACAAGCAGGGGATTCTCAGCCACCACAGTACCAAGGTGCTCGACCGTTTACACAGAGCCATCAGCACGTGCCTGCAGCTACCCCTCCAGAATGGCTTGAGTGTGCAAGAATATGTAGGCTGCAGACCACAATACTGGACACAGCTTCATTCATCTTGTATTTCCCAGGAAATAACTGCTAGCAAATAAGTATATATGTCAGTAGTTGATGACATAATACATCACAGTGTAAAACAGTACATATGGCTGAATATCTCTGCTAACACCAACCATGTAACATAAGCAGCACAGACACAATAGTTACAGCATCCCACTGTCACCCATTGTGTCTCCATATTGTCAACCTATCTACAGATATCCTGCAGAAACAAGTTGCTAGCTGTAGGTGTAGAACACCAAATCCTGGACTGGAGTACAACCTACCTGGAATGGATTCACACACTCAATGCAGAAGGTCACACTGGGCATGCTCCTACACTTAGAGAAATGAAGCCCATGTCTGATAACACAGTGGACTATACATATATGTCAGTCACAGATGTCTGTGCACACACACCACATTGTACACTTTTCATGCTTTGCACACACATAGGATAGAAATACTCACACATATCCAAGACCAATACACTATAATATGTCAAGCATTCATACACACAGATGTGGGGAAGAGAGAGACAGACAGTGACAGAGAGATTGCCATCATGAGGCCTGTCCCACCCACCACACATCCAATTGGCCAATATCACATGATGTGCTGTCAATCACAGTAGACATTGCTTTTGGTAGCCCTCAGCCCTACAGTGTCTGTGGTGCTTGTGATAACTGTGTAACATGATAGTACAAATCAGTATCCATCTAGCATTTGTATACCCAGTCCTGTCAAATGTAAAGTTGTGTGTGACTGAGTGTGTGTGTGTGTGTGTGTGTGTGTGTGTGTTTCCAGAGGAATGGTTTATGGCCCGTTCACACACACTGCACTTCCCATTGCCAATGTTAGCACTCCTGCTGATGTCAGTCACCTTGAAATAACCATCTGGCCAAGTCTCAGCCCTATAAGCTGCATGGCACTTGTGATAAGTGTGTAATACTGTAGTGTAGAAAACTAGTTAGGTAGGAGTTCTAATCCCAAACATGACAACTGTGAAACTGTGTGTGTGTGTGTGTGTGTGTGTGTGTGTGTGTGTGTGTGTGCATGTGGAGATGAATGATTTTGAGGCCATTCAAAGTCACTATACCTCCCATTGCCCTACTTTAGCAAGCCTGTTGATGTCAGTCACCTTGAAATACCCCTTTCGACAAGGGCCAGCCCCATAAGTGCTGTGGCTCTTGCGATAACTGCATAATACTACAGTGTAGCATACTAGTTAGGTAGGAGTTATAATCCCCAAAATGGCAACTGTGAAACTGTGTGTGTTTGTGTGAGAGAGTGTGTGTGTCTTTGATGATACCTGATATTATGGACATTGACACTTACTACTCTCCCCTTACCCTTCCTTTAGCACTACTGCTGATGTTAGCTACCTTCAAAGATACCTGTGAAGAACTCTCCAATGTATAAGTTCCATGGTGCTTGCAATGACTGTGTAATACTATAGTGTAGCATACTAGTTAGGTGGGAGCCCTAATCCCCGAGATGGTAACTGTGTGTGTTTGTGTGAAAGAGAGAGTGTGTGTGTGTGTCTTTGACGATACCTGATTTTATGGACATTCACACTTACTACTCTCCCCTTACCCCTCCTTTAGCACTGCTGCTGATGTTAGTCACCTTCAAAGATACCTGTGGAGAGCTTTCCAACATGTAAGCTCTGTGGCACTTGCGATAACTACGTAATACTATAGTGTAGCATACTAGTTTGGTACAAGTTCTAATCCGTGATATGGCAACAGTGAAACTGTGTGCGAGCATGTGTGTGTCTTTGATGATACCTGATTTTATGGACATTCACACTTAAAACTCTCCTGCTGATGTTAGTCACCTTCAAAGATACCTGTGGAGAGTTTTCCAACAGGTAAGCTCCATGGCACATGCCATAAATGCAGAACAATGTAGTAGCAGTAACTACATAGGTATGGGTTTGAATCTCATCTGTGGCAAGTGTTTGTGTGTGTACATATGTATGTCTCTACCTCAAAGAATTTGGCCCCATTTACACTCAGTATGTATCTCAGAGTCTGACTTTAACAGTCCTGCAGATATCATCCACCTTAGAAGTACCTGTTGCCAAACCTAAACCATGTCAAGTCAATGGTGCATGGGGTAAATGTGTAACATAATGGTCCATAAAGATTGTTAGATAGAGGTTTGAACCTTACCCCTGGTAAATATAAATGTGTGTGTAGGGTAAAAATATGTTTGGGATCTCTAACCCACTACATCACCCAATGCCAGTATTTACAAGGGCTGGTGATGTTCCTCACCTTAGAAGTACCTTGGGACAACATCCATCTTATAAGCTCTGTTGTGCGTGCAATAAATGGGTACACTATAGTAGCAATGCATACCCTAGGTAGGAGTTTGAATCTCAGTACTGGCAAGTGTGTGTGTGTGTCTGTCATCAGTATCCTATGTGGAAGTTGCTGTGATTGTGTAATAACAGGATCCATTGTGGGGCAAGTTTTGCTAAGTTATTATGTTGAGGACCTAGTATATGTCACAATGTCCACCTTACAAGGACAACAGATGTCAAACACCAGCGAGGTTGGTGTAGACAATCCATAGCCCTACATGTAACATTATGGATTGGTGAACAATATAGGCAATCCTTCTATTACTCATAGAAAACTCTCCACCCACGTCTCATACACAAACACACTTGGCTAGGCAACAACCACTATACTGGTAGTTCCCTGCATATTGCCTCACAGATCGTAACCACTGTGTGATTGCAGTGGATTACATGCCTGTTGACCACAACAATGCCACTGACATCAGAAAGTACTTTTGTGTGTTACATCTCCTGACTGAGTGCATTTTATCCAGCAAGTAAAAGGACATGGCACCCTGTTCCATCCCCGCAGTCGGCAAATAAATGCTTACGGTGGCCCTTTTGTTATGTTTCCCACTGGACAACTGAAATAACTGTAGTGTCTGCAGACATAACCTACAAAGGGAATACCATGCCTTATACACATGCCCTGTATGGACAGATGCCACTAACTCCATTGAATACCTGTATCATGCTGTCAATGTAGGCACAAGCACAACGTCAGTTACATAGCCTGGTCTCAGCAAATGAGGTCAGGAATGCTACATCAGAAGATAACAATCTGTCCACACAACATGTCCCAGAGACCTCAAGTACACTTCCACACATCAAAGAACATGCGTGTGGGACATATGTCCAACCCAGACACTGTCCACATTATGGAATGTAGATCATATACATGTGAAGCAGTGCACATCACTGGCCACCCACAATAGTAACCCAGATGAGTGGATAGTGAATACAATACCCACCCCTGGGGCCACTCCAGGGACTATACCCCTGAGCCATACTGGAGACTATTTTCATGTGGCCTGATGCCAAGGTATTCCCTTTGCCTAGCCTTGTACAGCCTTCAGGCCCATTCACCTATTACACACCTGTGATGCAATGAACCTATGCATCTCAGTACTGGCAAATGTGTGTGTGTGTGTCTGTGTGGAGATGAATGATTTTGAAGCCATTCACACACACTACACCTCCCATTGCCCTACTTTAGCACGCCTGCTGATGTCATTCACCTTGAAATAACCCTTTGGCCATGTTTCAGCCCTATAAGCTCTGTGGTGCTTATGATAAGTGCGTAATACTGTAATGTAACAAACTAGCTAGGCTGCCAACTGTGATAATGTGTGTGTTTCTCTGAGAGAGGGTGTGTGCATCTTTGTTGACACCTGATTTTGTGGACATTCACACTTACTACACTTCCCTTACCCCTCCTTTAACACTGTTGCTGATGTCACTCACCTTCAAAGATACCTTTGGATAGCTCTCTAACATGTAAGCTCCATGGTGAGCACAATAACTGTGTAACACTGTAAAAACAATACATATGTAGGGGTTTGAAACTCAGTACTAGTAAGTGTGTGTTTGTCATCAGTATCCTGTTGGGGTGATTGTGTAATGACAGGATCCATTGGAGTGTGGGTTTTGCTACATCATTATATTGAGGACCTATATGTCCCAATGTCCACATTACAAGACCAACAGTTTTCAAACACTGTAGAGGTTGTTGTAGACAACCCTCAGTGATAAATGTGTACAGCCATGTGCAATTACTATGTGACAGTATGGATTAGTAAACAATATAGGCAACTGTTATAA
Organism: Protopterus annectens; assembly: GCF_019279795.1. NCBI lineage: Eukaryota > Metazoa > Chordata > Ceratodontiformes > Protopteridae > Protopterus > Protopterus annectens. The sequence continues at coordinate 577,744,357 of NC_056746.1, forward strand.
TACCCAGATACTACCCACAGATCATACACAAACACACTTGGCTCTTACTCTCTTACTCCCTTTCTTACTTTGTATCTGTCACTCTCTCTCTCTCTCTTTGTCTCCCTCTCTGGTGGATGTGGAAACATACATCTGTTTTGCATATGCAGCACCTTAAGTTTTGTAAGTAATTCTCATGGTCAGCTGATGGCCTGTGCATGAATTGCAGGTCCTCACTTGCTAATTGCATGTGGAACAGCTGTGGTATCATTCCTATAGCCAATTGCATGGAAATACACTCCTATAACTAAGCACTTCATGTAGGTGTTGTCCCTTTTCCTTCACTATGAGCAGGACTTCATGTGGGTGTCTGACAAACAGCATCACAGAGGGTAGTTTGAAATACCTCTTACAACATACACTGTGGAGACAGGCCAACAAACAGGAGGGGGATGTTCCAGACATGAGGACAGAATGTAAGTACTGCTGTTCTACATTTGAAGTAATATTGGTTTAACAGGGTTTGTGAGGATATGGCTGTTCTACATGATTTAAAGTCTGGCATGACAGTGTTATGTGGTTGAGGAAACTCTCACCTGTAGGGCTATCTGCAGACTGGGCAGAGTTTGGAGTCTTAGATGTGGTGTGTTACTCACACATTTCCTATCTTTAGAAATGCAATAGCATACTCTGATGATTGCAGTCAGTACATGGTGACATCCTTGTGAGTTAGTGACTTCATATCCCACATAAGAGATATGTCACAACAAACCCTGTTACACTAGGAATTTTCTCAGTTTATCACAGCAATATGTCAATATTGGCCCTGTGTTTGTGCCTCTGTCCCCCAAGTCTATCACCCTTTGTCCATATGTCATGCAGTAAGAGGTGCATATGTACAGTATATCATTATTTACTGACATCATACCTGATAAGACAGTGAGATAGACTGCTATACATGTTATGTATAGTAGGCCTTATATCTGAGGGACAAACCCTGGACATTCTTTTGTAGTATACACAGTAGTGAGGTCTATGTACTTATGGTGATTGTTGACAGAGTGTCAGTATTGTGTAGCAGTGTATTGTGAATATGTTACTTGGCCTGTGTACAGACTGTGGCAGATGTCAGTGCTCTTGGTTCTGTTCTGTCTGATGTTGCATGCTGCTCCAGTTTCTGATACCCTAGCAGCATATATGTTTGTAGGGCCAGACTGAGACATGTCCCATACCACAGTCAGGCATCAGACTACACTGTGTATTGGGCCAGTATGTGTAGGGTTAGTGTGTGAGTGGCAAATATGAGGATGGTTTTGTTCACACAGTCCATATACTGTATTATTAATTAGGCTTACCATAATGTGACTGTGTTGAGATTGGTTGTGGGTATGCACTTTCACACTGGTGTTTGTTACTCCATGCTGTTCCATGCCTGTAGTGCCTGCTATATTTGCAAGTACATGTGTTTTCCCCCATAGGAAACCTGGGTCAGTGTTGTGGCAGTCTGCCTGTAGTTTACACAGTGCTTTGTGACATGCCTAGCAGCTCAGTGTATTTACCCAGTGTGATGTTATGTCCAGATATTTGTCAGATGTACTGTTGCCTGGCCACCTCCACGGTGGTACAGTGGTAGCGTTCCATGGTGGTACAGCGGTAGCGTAATTCCACGGTGGTACAGCGGTAGCGTTGTTACCTCACAGCAAGAGGTTCTCCCATTCGATTCTCAGTGTGGCTTGGGAGTTCCTTCTGTGTGGAGTCTGCATGTCCTCCCCACGGTTGGGTAGCATTCAAAAGACATGCGTGCATAAATGGGAGTTCTTTAGTTGAAGGTTAGGTGTCGAGCTGGCACCTCGGTGTTTCATAAAAATCTACTGCCAATCATTAGCAGACTGGAGTTCCGCTGTGGCGACCCCTTACCGGGAAAAATCTGAAAGACAAACAACAACTGTTGCCTGGCCACCGAATGTGTTGTATATTTATGAAAAAGCAGTGGGATGCTGTGAAGATGTATGTCACTAACTAGTGGGAAGTATGTGGGGTTGGGACCTCTGCGCCTCCGGTTAATATGTGCTAGACAGACAGGAGGGTGTGAATGCATCAACTGTGTGAGCTTATCTATTCCAGTATTTGTGTGATATCCCCATTTTCATGGCTGTAAACATCCCCTTTGTCAGGCTTGGTCCACACGTCTTGCACTAAAGAGTTCTGTGTATACTTCTGGACTGACCAGATTGTGTCAGACTGTCCATGTTTATTGGTTATATTTCTGTTGTATTCCACAAGATCATTACAGTGATTTGTGTGGTACTTCACTATGATGATCTTATGATGTCTGTCATTAACTGATGGCATACATGTCAGTATCAGAAGTGGCTTCCTACACGTCTGTTGACACAACTAATGTTACTGTAGCAACATTCTTCATTTATACCTGCAATACTTATATTACATTCCCTTGCACTAAGAGTCTGTGACTTATGGTGCTGAGGTATGACTCCACTACCCGTTATGGGCATATGTTTTATATATATATATATATATATATATATATATATATATATATATATATATATATATATATATATATATATATATATATATATATATATATATATGTGTATGTGTGTATGTACATGTATATATATATATATATATATATATATATATATATATATATTATATATTATATATGTATATATATTCATATCCTTATGTGTAAAGATGAGTGTTGTATATACCTTCCCAGATGTATCCCACCATATTTATCTGATATGTGTATGTTTAGACATAAAAACATGACTGATTCAAAACTATTTTCACTTACAAGTACTAAAGATTTGAAGTAGTCAAAGCAGTTTTTCACTATTATTCAGTATGGGTACTGAATGATATATTTGGAAAAACAACAAACCTCTTCACAGCTCCAATGGCTTAGTGGTTAACTGCTGTGATTATAGTGTACGGGGTCCTGGGTTCAAGATCTGCAATGGGTGTTTATTTTGTTGATAGGTAGAACAAGGACTTTTGGATACAGAATGGTTAAGGCAGTTTTGAGCAGGTTTGCTTGGGTTTGTGTGATGGTAAGCTTGTTACGAATGGGGTTTAAAAATAAGTGCTTACATGGGTGGTGGCTTGCTTTACCAGTGCGCAATTACACCTGCTAAGCATAGCTCAGCCCTGGTATCCAGTGATCACATTCCAGTCTGATAAAATAACAGGGTAATGACATCTTTAATAAGTGTATTTAATTCCATGTACATAACATCCTTCTATGTGCTGTCATTACAGTAGCAAGGGGTGTGAGTATACTGCATGGGACACCTGAGTATACATGGCTAGTATAACAATCTTTTCTCTTTGTATGTGTTTCATACATAGGTAGTATCCCAGGTTATATGCAGTCACACTTGCATGCATTGTATCATTACATTACTACTTTTAACAGTGCTTCTTTAACTAAGAGTAGATTGCAGATTGTAGTACTGGAACCATACACCCCTGTATGCAAAGCTGGACTCTTGAGTACTGACTATCGTGTTCTTGGTGTGTGAGCTGTATGTTATTAAATATCTGCTACTGGATATTGATCTGATATGTGGATATTAACTGTAGACTATTATGTGTTTAGGACATGTCATTGAGGGCTGCTGTCATGTAGTAATGGCATACCTATCAGTGTCAGATGTCTATCTGTCAAAAAATTCATCCTAATGCATAACCTGTTGGCTAGCTGATTTCTGTCTGTCCTCTCCACAGATGTGCAGATGCCAGATATCCATCTTGGATGCTTACAGGAAATCTATGATTGACTGACACTGACATGTCTGTCCAGCTGTGTTATGAATGCCACAGCTAAGAAACCCCACCCTGTATATACCACATGCCATGGATACCTCAACCAGCCTACCACAGTCAACAGCACATGCTTGGGTACAGGTCTCTAACCCAGACAGTGGCCACATTATGTAATATATGTTACATACATGTCAGTTGTAGCACCTCACTGGCCCCCTGCAAGAGAAAACCATATGATTGGATGTTGAATTTAACTGTCACCCTGGGGGTCACTCAAGTGGCATCTGGTGATAGATGGCCTGCTGACAAATCTCAGGTGGCATGATACCAGTGTACACACATGCCCTACTCTTCTCATCTGTCCATGGACATTAGCCTGGTATGCACCTAGGAACAACTGCATCTATGGACCCCAGTACTGACAAATGTGTCAGTGTGCATTACTGATAATAACGGTGTCTGTTTGTTTGCAAACTTGTAGCTGGCAATACCTTGAGGGGCTCCTCACCCACTACACCCCCATTGCCATACTTAAAAATGGCTGCTGCTGTAATTGACGTTAAGTGTACCTTGTTACACTCTTCACCCAATGGGCTACCTGGAGCTTGCTGTACCAGCATAGCACTGTTCTACAAATGGATAGATAGGCATGGGTTACCCTCTGAGTCCTGGAAAGTGTGTGTATGTGTCTGAGTGTTTATATTTGTAGGAGACAGCATTCTGAGGCCACATTCTCCAAATACAATAAACCTTGCAATACATTATAAGGGATAGTGATGATGACATTAGAAGAGCCATGACAAACCCTCACCCTACTATCCCTGTGGCATGTGCAATAAATGCATATCCCTGTAGTAGCACTGATTAGATAGACAAGGGTTGTATTGCAGTCCTGGTCAATGTGTGATTGTGGGTATGTTAGAGCATTATCATGGGTTTCAGTGAGTACAATATCCAAAGTGGGGTGTGGGTGCTGGGTATACTGTCTTTATACCATGGTACCCCCAGCACATGCCCCAAGGTCCACTGTATGAGGAGCACTGTCACCATCAACCATAGAGGTAAATGATTACACTATCCAGCCCAATGATGCATGTGCTCTGTGCAAATACAGAATGGACTCACTGACAAGGTAGTTAGCACTGCTAAACCCAGGTCTATCAGATGTGTCTTTGACTGTTATGTGTTTGTCAATGTGTATATGAGAGTATGTCATACTGTGTATTATTCATTAACTCCCAGTGCATCCTCCATTACCATACTGTACAAGGCCTGGTGATGTTCTTCACTTAACAAGAAACTCGGGTCACACATCATCCTAAAAGCTCTGTGGTGTGTACAATTAAGGCCAAACACATTAGTAGCAATAAGTACGTAGGTAGGGGTTCTACTCTCAGTGTTGCCAAGTCAGTGTGTGTGTATGTGAAGGGATCTACTTCAGTTTGCAAAAAATACATGTCTCTGGAGATCATTTGTCTGAGAACTAGCTGGCAAAAGGTAACATTTCAAATGAATCATCCTGTGGAAATTCATTCCAACAAAACTAGTAGTAGATGTGTTAATGCCCTCTTCCCCACTGTACAGCTGTACAGCGATACTGGAGTTGGTATATATAGTTGGGTGTGGTTATTGTGGGCACAGCCACCCACATTGGGGTTATTGTTGTGTGTATCCCCCCACTTAGTCTGCTGTTATACTGTACAGTTTATGTTAACAGGTTAAGTAGTTGTTAATCACACTATGTGTGGCTCTGCGCCACCCCACACCCTCCAAAGTGGGGGACTGTGCCACCCACACCAGCACACCTATGTTTACCAACTCCAGGATTGCACTACATTGGGGAAGAGGAAATACACCCTGCCAGTACCATTGTCAATGACATTAAACTGGGAGACTGATTATTTACTGATTTGATGTTTTGGCTATTTGGTCTTGGTGGAATTACATAGGCCAAAATGAGTTCACTGCAAAATTAAGGACATCCATGTGTATAGTATTCTCTGTGTATTGCATCAACACCAAAGCCTCTGTGTGTGTGTGTGTTATTCACAAACATTTGGTGTGTGTCACCCAGTACACTTACAACTGTCCACTGTAGAAGAGCTGCTGACATCAGCCACCATGCACTCACCTGTATACACCCTTCAGACCTATCAGACATATGGCACATGCAGTAACTGTTATACAGACCTGTTACTTGTGTTCAGCTGTACCCAGGATATGACACAGTCAATGTGTCACCACAGTGCCATACCCCTTGTAGGAAAGGACAGCAGACTAAAATCATGCTGACACACAGACACCTACAACACAAACTGAATACGTTATGGAGACCACAATCAGTCAGTGTTAATAACAGTTATAATACATCATGGCTGGACAGCTACACACCCTGACATGTAAGTATTAAACATTCCAACTGAAAACATGTTAAACAGCATTACATTGCTAAACCTTAGTACAGTCACCCTGTGCAGCAGAACCATATCAGCATGTCCCTGCATCGATGGTATGGATGACAAGGATGTGGCACAGGTATCATCATATGCACAGGTTGTGTTGTGGATTTGCCAGAGACCTAGGCTGAACCATTTGGTTGACATCATGTGTGTGTGTGTGTGTGTGTGTGTGTGTGTGTGTGTGTGTGTGTGTTAGGGGATTCTTTATCAACTGGGCTGTGCAGATGTGGGGTGTGTAGGTATGGAGGTGCCCTAGCTGTGTTGGTGATGTGTGTGTGTGTATGTATGCACACAGTTCTGCCATGTGGCTGCCCTATACAGGAGTTTGTTGGACAGCTGCAGGCTGTACATGGCAGGGTGTACAGTTCACCGTGTCCAGCCATGGACATGGGAACTGTGCCTGGCAGGGGTTCCACTGGCACTACCAGGTAGAAACCCAGATATGTTGCTCTCCCCTGATGATGACAATTGTCCACTGGATCTGCATCCCTGTTGGGACTGGTCAGGACAATGTGCACGTAGCCTGCTGCTTTATGGTGTGGACAGCACCCCCCCTGCAGTGCTGGTGCTGGCACAGTCACTATGGCAGCAGCTGTGACTTGTTGGACTTCCACATAGACCTCCACTTGTTGGTGTTGCTGACCTACGTCCATGTGGCTGACACTCTACTCCCACCACATACTCTAATACAGACACCACACGGTTGAGGGCTCCCACCATCTTACCCAACAGTCTATCCAGGACCTCTGCAAAATAACGGTGGGAACCTGCAAGATCATGGATGTTGTCAAGTACAGCAGAATGAGTAGCCTTCTGGAGCCTCAGACTCCATCTGGTGTAACGTTCTATACATCCCTGTGCCTCCATAATGGCCCAAAACATGCATCTGGTGACACCTGCTGTGGCACGTCTGCCAGGGGTATGATGGCCAGCAGCTCTCCTACAAGCAGCCCTGTACATCTTCCTGTGTGGTACCTCATCGGTCATCCAGCTATGGCTGCTGTGTACAGACACACTTGTCATAATCCCCACACTGGCCTGTCCCATGCCACCACTCGCCAACTGTCCTTCATCTATGGTCACTGGTGATGGGGTATGTATGGGCATTGTAACTGTGTGCGGGGATGGGGTGATAATAATGGGATGTCAACTGATGACACAGCTTCAGCCCCTGATAACCCTGCCTGTGCCTCACCAGACCTATCATCATTGTCAGCGTCTGTATGGACACTAACATCAGTTTGCCTGCATGAGGGACCCTGACCCACCTTGCCACCTGTGAGGGGAAAACAAAAAATGTAATTTAAGACATGTACGTTATTGCTTACCTCTACACACACTCATACACACACACACACACACACACACACACACACACACACACACACACACACACACACACACACACACACACACACACACTTACAGGTGAGGTGGCACAAAGATATTACACAGACCTCTCATTACCCAACAGTCAACATGCATGACATATGGCACTCAACAGCATGCACTGCAGCTATACTCAATCCTTGTTACCAACATTATACATTTCTGTGATGCATGAGTTGTGTTAGTAGGCGATGCCCCTTCCCCTGGAACACACTGCACCCATGTACACAGTATTGCTGTGCACCTGTACAGCACCCTGGCATGTACTGTTCACCATACCTCACAACTGTATACACCATTGCTGAATGTGTATATCTGTGGCAGTTATGTTTGCTCTGTTGCTCACAGCCCCTATGTGTTTGTCTGACACATACCTGGGATGATATGAGGACTGATGTCAATAGTTAATGCCTGATCTCTGATTTGCAGATCTCAACATCAGCAGTGCATGCATGAGCAATACAATCCAATTACACTGACAACCTTCAAAGCTTAATGTGGATTTCAGGAGTGTACACACCCTTGTTGACATGCCAGCCTTTTCCATGATATGCAATGGGGCCACAATACTTCATATGTTAACATTACACACACCTGATATATGACATATGACCTGTGCAATCAAATGCAGTATCAAACAAATGTGCTAGTCGTGCAGATGCTGAATGAGATGCATACAATATGTGGGTTGCATAAGTGCACACACCCTTAACACAATGGTTTGTTGCAGCACCTGTTAAGTGAACTACAGCAGTCACTCTTCCTGGAAATGGTATACTAGCATGGCCCATCTTCACTTGCCATTATTTGGTCATTCCGCCTGACAAATGTCCCCCAACTCTGCCAGATTGTAAGGTCAGCTCATGTGCACAGCCCTTAGAATTCCTTCACTATTGCTGTGGAGTCAGGGTTATGTCTGGCACAATTCATTACCTAGATACAACCATTCGTAGCAAGCTTTGGATGTATGCTTCAGTTCACTGTTGTATTTCAGGATGACACCCCTCCCCATCCTCAGCCTTATTGCAGATGCTTGACAACTATGGGCCACATATGAGTATTATTCTGCAGTGTTCCAAATTCAGAATGCCATGTCTACCGGCCTAGTTCCTGCTAATGAACAGCAAACCTAAAGGTGTACACTGGTGACAGCAAGGTATACATGGGGATCGTGGGCCTGAGGTGGAGTGAGGTGTTGCTTGTGCACCACATGTATCTTTATTAATACTGTCAGTAGGCTTCAGCCTTAGTCTCAGTACACCATTACACATTGCAACACATGCCTTTGGGAGACTTGATGTTATGCATATGCTACCTGTAGAGAGCCCTGAATGATGTTTCCTGTGGAACAATTCTTCCATCTGATTACCCTAACCCATAGGCCACACTAATGCAGGTTCCAGGTGATTGTTGACACAGGTACTGCACAGGCAGTACTTGCAAGACATCCCTGCAAGTCCCTCAGTGTTGCTGCATGTTTCTGGGCAGCCGCTGTGACCAGTTTGCAACATGTTTTGTCATCTGTCTTGGTTGGGCATTTGTTTATTTTCTACGTTAATGTTGTCCCATACTTCATACACACATACATGCCTGTCTGCACTGTTTGCCATGGTATATGCAATGGTGAGGTAAGGTTACTTCTCCCCTTTCTGATATGGGATCCATTCCATGGTTTGTAAGATGTGTGCAAGCCACGGCTCCATTTGTTGCAGGTGAGTGGGACATCATGGTGACCACTGTGATGCAGTGCAGATAACAGCAACAAGTGAACATGTACAGCATGCATTATGGGTAGGTGTGTTAAATGTGTGCATGGCAAATGCCATGGCCATAACATGGCCGGTGTATTGGCAAACCTTAACAAAACAACTCCATACTCACCAGCTACATGCTGCTGCCCCAGTTGTATACCAGAGGGACCTACATAGTTGTGTGAGAGACATAATGCCAGTAGCCACATCTGTGGCACTGGTACAGGATGGGAGCAGTATTTCAGTACATAAACAGTATAAACCCACAATAATAGAGATTATGCACATCTCTTCATTACTACAGTGCAGCAATAGACTAGACTATCTTATCTGACATATGCATGTAGATACATTACTGATGAAGATAGATAAGCAACAGTGGCCTACTAATGTGCCCTGGGGCCTTACCTGCACACTACTCATCCATTGTGTGGGTGGCATAAACCTCCACAATGCTATCTTTAGGTTGCTGACTTGGCTGGCAGGTGGGTGCACCAAGGCTGGTAAGGAGCTCCTCAGCATGTGTCAGTGGGGCCTGGAAGACATGGCCTCCACCTATGGCTAGCTGGTCCCTCCTAATTTCATCTGGGACCCACCCTAGGACCTCCTTGACCACTGGTCCTGCACCACCTTTGGGTGGAACTGCCTCAGGGGATGGGGCTTGTCCCCCCCGGGAGCAGGTGCAGACAGGATCCAGTCACCTGCAGTCAGATCCAGGGTCTGGTGTGTAGGGAGCTCTGCAGAGAATTGGGAGATCTGCTATGCCAGCTTGAGGGCCACATGGCACTATTAGAGGGTCAGTCTGCTCCTCCTGCTCAGCTCTCAGCACAGCCACCTTTGGGGCTGTGAAGGTGCAATGGTGAGTGTCCATCGGTGTGGACCTCAGTCCCACTGTTTCCAATTTGGGGCTCATGTTTCCAAACACCTCTCCCTGTCCAAGGTGTTTACCCCCACATGTGTCATATACTGCCCCTGTATGCTGTCTTGTCTGTCTTCCGACCAAACCTACCTCCCTAAATATACCTACTATCCTTCCCCATCATCCCACTCTCACCTTAAATAAAAAGGCAATCTGTTCTCAAAGAAATTTCACCCCATGCATAACTGTCCATTTTGCACCCACTTACAACTGCTTAAAAGTGTCTTAATCACTCTGTATCCAACAGCTCTTGTTCTGCTAGCAACAAATAATCAGCCCTTGCAAGCTTGAACCCAGGATCCTGCACACCATAGAAACAGCAATTTACCACTAAGCTATCTGAGCTGTAGATAGGTGTGATGTTTGCTCAAACATATCATGCAGCACAGTCATTCAACAGTAGGGAAAAAAAAAAAAATATATAGTATATATATATATATATATATATATATATATATATATATATATATATATATATATATATATATATATATATATATATATATATATATATATATGGGGTGCATTTGGACATCGGATCCACACTCTGAACCTCCTTCCTCCATAGCTGAACCATTCTGCCTTGCAACAAAAATAGAGCATCACATGTTGACAAAGCCTAACATTGGGGGGGGGGGTATATAGGGACAGATCGTAGCTATGCCTATTACAAACCTATGAAGTTTGTGCATGATATATTTCACATTACCATGACTGTTTTGAAAGTAGTGGGGTCTGAAACTCATGTGTCTGTCATGACTTTATTACTTCCACCTTCAGCTATTTGGCAGACTAATATAGATGTTTGGAGCAACAGAACAAACACTATGATGGCTTAAATCTTGACATTCTGTGCAGATCTGTACAGTTGACAGGTATGGCCCACTGCCCACAGGGCCAGATGCTATGTCCAAAGCAGTTGTTCAGCAGAACATCATTACAGCAAGTCTTGATGGCAAATATACATCTTTCAAAATCATCTATCCCATTATTACAGACCAAGTGCTAGATTCAATCACATGCTGACATGTTTCACTATTATTATGCTCTCTTCTGTGTTCCAGTTGATGTCTTCCCTGTTTGTTTTTTTTTTTTTGTTAGTATTATTTTTGTTTTTCTTTTTTATTTATTTCTCTCTCTATCTCTCTCTCTCTCTCTACTACAGGGATCGAGCTGGTTTGAATAGGTTGCAGCATGGCTTTTGTAGGTGATGCGCATGATCAGGTGATGGCCTCTGCACCATTTGGTGTTCCCCACTTGCTAACTGCATGCAGGCAGCTGTGTAGTTCTTCCGATAGCCAATGTCATAGCAATCCACTACTATAAATGTCTACAGCATGTGGGTGCTGTCCCTTTACCTTTCCTGTATGGAAGACATCATTCCTGTGTGTGGGCAGCAGTGTTACAGACAGCAGGTAGCAAAACCTCTTACAACAGGACTTGTGGACACAGGCCAATTACATGTTTGTATAAGTTTCCAGACCTAGGGGCAGTGTGTGAGTATTGCTGTTATATGCATTGAATACTGTTAGTGTTACAGGGTTTGTGTGCACATGCTATTTGCATGGAATGCAGTTTGTTTGCATAGCTCTCAACTGTGGGCCTATCCACATGATGGTCAGAGGATTGGCTGTTATGTTTTATATGTTCCCCACACAGGTCTTGTTCCTGACATATCAGTGGCATTCTCTCTGTTGACTGCTATCTGTAAATGGCAACATCCATTTGTGTTTCTGACTTCATATTCCTGAGTAAGGGTATGTTGCAACCAATCCTGTAACACCGGCAACTTTCACAGTGTATAACAGCAATATTTAAAATATGGCCCTTTGTTTCAGCCTCTGTCCAGATGTCATGCAGTAAGAGGTTGATAGGTAATGGTCTATCATTATTTAGTGCTGACATTCCTGCTATCATTCCAGTGGTGTTGTGGACTCCCACACACATTGTGGGGTAGGGTCCATATATATGAGGGCTACAGCTGGACAAAACATGTGCGACCCTGTACAGTCTGGAGGTCAGTGTATGGAGAACACTGTTATATGCCCTTGTAAGACATTTTATGGGGGAGGGGTATTAAATGTTTTTTAACCTAGGCTGTTACAACATGTGAGGGATATCAGTAAGAAGAAACGTTAAGGTATATGGCTCTACATGTTCATACGTTTCATCATGGGAACAGTGGTGGACTAGAGCATTCTGTCTTACACACAAGTCTGTTTGTCAGTGTGATAGTGACATTTTTAGTTAAGCATTATATAACAGATACATTTACATTGTGACAACTAATATTTTTCCTCCTAGGGGTTGAGTACAGAGTATAATTTGAGGCTGTTGAACTACATCTGTAATTAATTGTTGATTGATTCTTATCCTCAAGGCAAGTGTGGCTTTTACTGTTGTACTACTTGAAGGCTTTATCCTAGACAGCAAAGTATGTTATGTTTTGCAGATTACTGTATCATATGTTTTCTTTGAGAGTTGCATTAATCAGTTATTTTGTATTTCAAACACCTAAGTGCTATAAGAAATGGCATAAACAACTGAAATAGTACACAAATAAACATTGCTATGTGTGCAAACTGTGTGTGGTGTCATGTCCTTTGCATTGTGTGTGGGTATATGTTTCATGCAATAATTCTCATTTGTAGGAAAAAATCAGACAATGGCCATTTGAAAAGGTGGCAACTGTAGGAACAATGGCTGTTTGATATGCTGTGCACCCTCTATATATACTCTCTTTATATACATACACACACACATATATATATATATATATATATATATATATATATATATATATATATATATATATATATATATATATAGTATTTATATATTTATATGTGTATATATGTCTATGTATGTATATATATATATATATATATGTACATATGTGTGTGTATGTATCATTAGAATGTTTAGTGCTTCTACATTATACATTCCCTATGGTAGACTGACTGTTCTGCATGATATGTTAGATAAACCATCCTAACATTTTACAGCTGAGATGGCTTACTCGTAACTTGTTGTGGCTATGTTGTGCAGGGTCCTGAGTTCAGGATTTGAAAGTGCTGCTTATTTTGTTGCAAGGCAGATCAGTTCAGCTGTGGAGGAAGGGATAATGGCAATAATTACAAGAGATCCCTATTTTGTGCCCCTTCACCCCTAATTACAGTGCCTTTGGTCAGATGTTTTGCAGTAAGAGGTCAAGAGTGTGGATCCGATTCATATACACACACACACACACACACACACACACACACACACACACACACACACACACACATATATATATATATATATATATATATATATATATATATATATATTTTCCCTACTGTTGAATGACTGTGCTGCATGATATGTTTGAGAAAACATCACACTTATCTACAGCTCAAATGACTTAGTGGTAACTTGCTGTGCCTGTGGTGTGCAGGATCCTGTGTTTGAGGGTTTGAGACTTGCAAGGGTGATTATTTTGTTGCTGGGCAGAGCAAGGGCTGCTGGATTCAGAGTGATTAAGGCACTTTTAAGCAGTTGAAAGTGGGTTTGTTCGGTGGTAAGCAATGCTAACATCAGGTTAAATATGCTTGCAGACAGTTAGCCTGGAAGTGCTTAATCTGTGTAGGCACTACTTAGCGCTGTGCAAACAGGCTTAGACCCGCTTACTACTGCTTAAAAGTGCTTACTCCTGCTTACCCCCACACTATTTTCTTAAAAAGAAAAGAAAAAAGGGATGATAGGGAAGTGATGAAAAAGGGGGCACAAAGAGGGAAAGACAATAGCAAAAGTATCTAGGGATGTGCAGGATGGGTGTAGGGAAGGTCCATAGCTGTCCATTTCTTCTACAGCAACACCTGTGCATATATACTGAATTTGGAGGTAGATTTGTACACTCAAACCCCTGAAAGAGGGGTGAGGACAAGAATAATGTGTTGTGAAGCTAATTAGACCAGATTACATGTGTCTAGTGGACACGTATGCAAAACGGACAGCTATGTATGGGGCAAATTCTTTTTTGGGAACAGATTGCCCTTTTTTTAGGGTGAGAGTGGGATGTTGGGGAAGGATAGTAGGTATATTTGGGGAGGTAGGTTGGGTAGGAAGAAAGACAAGCTAGAAAATACAGGGGTGGTATATGACACATGTGGGGGGTAAACACCTTGGATGGAGAGGGGTGTTTGGAAATCAGAAGCCCATGAGCCTCCAAATGGAAACAGTGGGACTGAGGTCCCCACCCATGGGCATTCACCCCTGCACCTTCATGGCCTCAAAGGTGGGGTGTGCTGAGGACTGAGCAGGAGGGGCAGGCTGACCCTCTAAATGCACCACACAGCCCTCAAGCTGGCATAGCAGATCTCCAAACTCCCTTCTGAGCTCTCTACACACCAATCTCTGGACCTGGCTTTGGGTGAGTCACTCCCAGGGGGGAGATGAGCCTTATCCCCTGAGGCAGTTCCACTCGAAGGTGGTGCAGGACCAGTAGATGAGGAGGTCCTAGGGTGGGTCCCAGATGTGCTGGAGTCTGGTGCTATGGCAGGATGAGGTGGGAGAGGTGGGTCCACTGGGACCGGCCTTCTCAAACGTGCTATGGTGTTGCTGTTTTAGAATATATGTGGGTTGGTACTAGTCAACACAATCCAGGATTAGTTATAACAGCATGCATAGATATTCCCATTAATCCAAAACACCGGATCTGGAACCGTTGCATAGCAAACAGAACATATACATATATGAAACCACAGTGGCCATTACAATGGCATGCAGGTTACATTGATAGCAACAATCCACCAATGATAGTATTTCAACATGGAACATTAATAGAAACACATTTCAATATTTGTTGCACAATAGGACATATGTCCCAATAGTAGTTTTGGTGTAAACATACTCATTGATTTGTGTGATTAGATTTTTGTTGCAGATATGGTGGTGGGGGAGAGATGTCAGTTAACTTATATATCCTTGCAGTAGTCACAATTTTAATGACCATTGCTCTAATCATTACTCTACAGGTATTATTACAATACCCTATGGCCTTTGTTTGGGCAGTGGTATGTTTGTACACTGTGTATATTTCAACTGTCTTATAGCTAAATTCTACATCTCTTACATGGTAGACCTGTGGAGGGAATGTTTGTTAACACTACCTGACTGTTTCTACACATTATTCTCAGATTATGAGTTAATATTATGCACATACCTCTCAATCTCTTAATGCACACACTCTGAACAAATCTTGACAACATGGGGGCACAAATAGGGACATATTTTGAATATTGCTCTCATAAACCTGGAGAGTTGCTAGAGTGACATGATTTGTTTTAATATACATTTCTGAAGGATTTGAAGTCTGAAAATGAAATGTATGTCATTATTTAGTAACTACAATTCTGAGATCATCCCAGTGATTTGTCAGGGAGACAGAGGAACAGGTGGAAAATAAGAGCCAATTATCTGGACATTCTGCAAACATCTATACAGTTGAGAGGTATGATTATGCATACAGCTTACTACCACTCCCGGGATTCGAACCATGGCTGTATCTGCTAAAAATACAACAATTTAAATTTCATCAGAGTGTGTGTTTGGATATTGCTGTCTATTCCTTCAGTGTTTTCTGTCTAAGTCTCTCTTGGTTGGACAATCTGACCTTGTAATTACAACAGTCTTATACAGACATTCCTAGACATATTTTTATGTAGCACAGTGTGAGAAACAGTGGTTGACACAACAGTACTATTCTGAAATCAGATGTTGGTGAATGCTACATGTCAGGCCATACAATACCAGAGTAAACACTATCAGTCCAGGATTTAAATATTTATTGCCAGACAGTTACAGTTTTCCTATCTGACAGACCTGTGGGGGGAATGTTTGTTAACACTACCTGACTGTTTCTACACATATTCCCAGATTCCTAGTTAATATTATGCACATACCTCTCAATCCCTTAACGCACACACTCTGGACAAAGTTGGACAAAATGGGGGTACAAATAGGGAGATATTTTGAATATTGTTCTCATAAACTTGGATAGTTGCTAGAGTGACATGATTTGTTTTAATATACATTTCTGAAGGATTTGAGGTCTGAAAATGAAATGTATGTCATTATTTAGTAACTACAATTCTGAGATCATCCCAGTGATTTGTCAGGGAGACAGAGGTACAGGCCAAGAATGTGAGCCAATTATCTGGACATTCTGCGAAAATATGTACAGTTGAGAGGTATGATTATGCATACAGCTTACTACTACTGCCAGGATTCGAACCATGGCTGTGTCTGCTAAAAATACAGCAATTTAAGTTTCATCAAAGTGTGCTATTTGGACATTGCTGTCTATTCCTTTGGTGTTTTCTAAGTCTCTCTTGGTTGTACAATCTGACCTTGTACTTAGAACAGCTTTATACAGACATTCCTAGACATTTTTTATGTAGCACAGTGTGGGTAACAGTGGTTAACACATTACTATTCAGAAAATGCAACACTAAATGCCATACAATATCAGAGTAAACACAATCAGTCCAGGATTTAGAACTTTATTGCCAGGCAGCTACAGTTTTATTTAAATATGACCTATATGGGACTATTACTGTCATATTGTCTGGTTTATTCAGTACAACCCATACACAGTTTTAATACTGCCAGATGACTTTCTATTACTTTATATTTATTTGGTATGGCTACTACAAGCAAGATTGTTATTCACCAGCCTCGTGATGCAGCCTTTGCAACCTACTAGCATGAGCTTCCTGATTCACAGCCTGCTCAGCTGCAGCTGTAAGGGAAACAGAGAAATATTTAGGCATACCTATCCATCACATACACAGGCTGGACATTAGTAAATGGTTATTTGTATAACTACTTACACACTACTGAGACATCACCCCTCTGCCTTGCTTCTTGGACCCACTCATCCAAGAGCTCCCTCTTTCTCAACTTCAAGTTGGCATAATGGTGCCAGACCTGCTCACCAGTCTGAATGATACCAGTGGCACTGGTGAGATTATGGGCGAGATGGTCCCACACTTCTGTTTTATATTGTGAGCCCTGGTACTGGCCCTGCAGCATCTCTCATCATGATTTTGCACCAGGAGTCCTACCTTGACGTTGGACTCCTGTATGCCCCAGCGCTGTGCCCCGAAGTGCATGACCTCAAAAACTCATGCCATACTGCCTACAGTGGGAAACTGCAACCAGTTATGAGTTGTATTCCCACCTTTGGGGTTTAAATATGGCTGATTTCCCACCCTTTGCCATGATTGGACGGTTTTGACTATGCTGAGCTAAGCTAAGCTACGGGCAAACCTGTTTAGCTAAGGTTGGCAGTGCTTAAAGGGGGCAGATTCAGCACTGCTTATCAATGGGCAAATCCACTTAGCTGGGCTACTCATTGCTTAGCAGTCATATTTACACAATGCTTACACCTGGTAAGCAGAGCTGTGCAATGCTTAGCATTGCTTATTTGTTTATTTTATAGACTATCTGATGTATGGCATTGATTCATCATTCATTACATATTATACTTTTGTTTACTGTCCCTGACATCCCCCAATGTGCTTTCATTACATTTATTCATGTGTGACTATACTGTATGGGGCACTTGTGTTTATATGGGAGTTTTACAACTTTATTAAACTGACACCTCACATCTGGACCTACTTCAGTACTCTGGTTAATAAATATATGTTATTTAGTAGCTAATCATAAAATAAATGTTTATGCACTGCTTTCACATGTAAAATACAAATTGGTTACAGTGATGATTGAACCAGGAATGGCTGTTTGCAAAGTTATGCTCTAATCATTACACTATTGCAATACTGCTTATATTGGATGTCTCTTGCTATTTAACTTCTTGCGCTGTTTAAGCTGGACTAAGCATAGCTAAGCAATGGGCACACACCCACACAGCTATGCTTAAACTTTATTGCATATTTAAAAAAAAATATTTGTTGTGTTATTTTATTTGTACCCTTCAGAATCTCCATGTTACTGCTGAACCTGTTATTCTATCAACTTTCTGCTTTGTGGGACGATTGTACCTTTTGGTTTTGTCCACATTCCTTACTCTGACAAGTTGGGAGGTGTGCTCTATGTGTTTATGCTAAATGTGTTATTCTAACAACATTTGTCTTGGTAGAGATGATTGTCCCTTATAAAAAACCAAAATTGAAGACAAACCACACTGGCAACTGTTCAAGTTGATTAGCGCTTTCGTTTACTGGCAAATTGTAAATTTCTTCAGATAAAACAGCCAACATATTACATTCTTTAAATAGTGTAATATATTATGATGTCATAATTATACAATTCAATTATTCAATAAAACACTTAATTTTTAAAGAAAGAAATACACATATAGAACCAAATAACTAAATATTAACTACTTATTGTTAAAAATTAATACCCTTTATAAAATATAATACATTTAAATGCATGAATACATATACATAATGTTACCAACTACCTGCAGAGTGCTTTTAATTTCAACAAACTTTTAATTGAAATCATTTAATTCAGCCCTGGTGGTGCATTTGCATCAAGCTTAAGCTGCCACAAAATTTCTTTCTCTTCCAGTTTTAGGCTAGATGGACCTCCCCTCTCGGTGTTATAAACACAATCAATAATCACAAACTGAAAGTTGTGGCCAGGGTTATGTGTAACATGCCTAGCCAAAGCATTAAGGGGATTCAGTTTATTAATAGCATAAATATGTTCACGAATACGATTCTTGAAGCTTCTATCTGTTTTGCCCACATAAAATGATGTGCAAAGGGCACAGATTCCCAAATAAATCACACCTTTGGAATTGCAATTGAATTTATTATTAATATAAATCCTATGCTTCCTTATTTGGATGGACCCAGCAGTTTTAACGTATTTACACCAAGAACAAGATTCACATTTATACATACCACAATGGGGTTTGTAAGTGGAATTACCCCCTTGTTCCAAAATCTCTTTCAGGTTCAAACCCCTTCTATAAGTAAATCTAGGTACCGGTGCAACAATTTTGTTAATTTCAACATCATTAAGTAAGAAACACCAATTTTTCTCAAAAATGTGTTTCAGACTTCCTGCCCCTTCAAAGAAAGTAGTAATGAAATTAGAAAGTAAACATTCAGGCCTTTTCTCCTGATTATATACTGGGCCTAGATTATTTACTTCTAGCCCCGAATGTTCATTAAGACCTAATTCAACACTAGGGTCAAGTTTATTAGTAGATAAAAGAGGAAAAAAGTCACCACTGAGTCTTTTCCTAGTGACTTCATCTATCAAACTATTCAATAATTTATCCGGATATTCTCTCTTCCTAAACATCCCTTTCAGAATTTCACATTCTTCATAGAAATCAGAATCCAAGCTAGTCATCCTGGATGCCCTTACAAGTTGCCCCTTCACTATACCCCTCTTTTGGTAATAGGGGTGGCAACTTGAAAAGTGAAGGAAGGAATTAGAATATGTTGATTTTCTAAATATTCTAGACTTAATGTACTTAGAAGTCACATCCTTCCTTAAAGAAACATCCAGGAATGAAATATTATCAGAACTAAACTCCCAGGTAAACTTTAAAAAATCGGTCTTACTAACTACAGATTCAAGCAGAGATTCCACTGAGGTCCTATCACCTCTCCATAAGATAAAAATATCATCCAAATATCTGGTGTACCAGATAGCATTTTGGATGTAAATCGAGTCAGTGAATAGGAATTTGTTCTCCCAAAAGGCCATTACAATATTTGCAAAGGTGGCCCCACACGGTGAACCCATCGCCACCCCTGACTTCTGTAAATAAATCTTTTTATTAAAAAGGAAGTAATTGTTTTTCAATACTACATCCAACAGGTATATAATGTTGTCAATTTCCTCATATTCAACTTGTTTATGTATAAGAAAGTCCCTAACCCAATCACACCCAATATCGTGGGGTATGGATGTGTACAAATCACAGACGTCAATAGTAAGGAAATTGTTTTGACTATCAAAGGGTATCTCATTTATGGCTTTCAAAAAAGCCCATGAATCCTTACACACTTGATGTTCACTTTTCAAAACCTTTTGCAACTTTATGTCAATGAATTTAGCACAACCAAAAGTGATTGATTGACGACCATCAATGATAGGGCGGAAGGGTGGCTTTTCAATGTTTTTGTGGATTTTAGGTAATCCAAACAAGCATGGAGTTAAAGGAAAGGAAATATCCAAGTATCTAAAAGTATCCATGTCGATACGGCCATCTATAAATAAGTCCCTAACAAAACCGGAAACTTTACGGATTGCCCCATTCATCTCATTCAGAGATACTTCTGAGTAAGAATCAGTTCCAAGCAATTCATTCATACTGCTGATGTAATCATCCCTATCCATGAAAACCAAGCCCCCTCCCTTGTCTGGTTTCATGATTCTGACATCTGTAAATTTCAAACTTTCAAGAATGTCCCTCTCTGCTCTGGTTAAATTAATGTCCTTGGGCTTCATAGGGGCTTCCGCTAAGTTCCTGATGTCATTCTCACAAACTTTTCCGAACAAGGCCAAGGTAGGATGCAATATGGGGTTAAATACACTTGGTATCCTCAATTCCATACCAGAATTTACAGAATGCTGGCTGTTGAATAATGAGTTTAAATTTAACTTCCTAGTAAAGATTTTTAAATCTACCAAGGCTTTTTCCACCTTAAAATGGGTTGAAGGAACAAATGTCAAACCTTTAGCCAGAATATCAATTAGACCTATTTCAGGTAAAAAAGAAGAAGAGTAGTTAAAGATTTTAAAATCCCCTGTGGAATTAAACAAAACAGAAGGGAAATTGTTGGTACCTGAACAAAATTAAGGGCCTAACGTTTCCTCCTGTTGTTCTTCCTCTTCTTCCACTGTCCCTGATTCCTGTTCTGGTAAGGCCGTTGTTTCTGAATGGCCCCTGAGGGTATTTGAAAATCCCCCTCCCCCACAAAGAAGTCAGCGTCATCATTTTGATTATTAAAAGATGGTTTTCTAGATTTACTAGCAATACGTTCACTTCTCCTAATAACTGGGGTAGGGTTAGTATTCTGATTTAAATTATTACTAATACCCTCATTTACGTTGTCACAGAATGCAACATTGTTCACATTAGTGTTTATTTTTAACCTATTATTCCCCACTGGTGGAGGTGGTGGATAGGGTGAACCCTTCTCATAAACCTCATAATCTCTTTTAAGTTTCTTCCTTTTATTTTCCTGTATTTTCCCCAATACATTTTCCATACTGGAAAATATTCTTAAAAAGTCAAATCTATACCTGGGAAAATTAGGATCATTCCTTATAAGGTTATCAATCTCTGCAAGTTCCTTTTTCAAAAGCTCTATTTGTTCATTATAGTAAATAATCAGACACTCCATATATTCAATACTATGCTTATCAAATAAACAAGTCAAAGTTTTATAAAATGCAGAGTTAATAATAACACCCATGGGGAACTTCCATTGTCGGAGCCCCTTAGGTACCTGTTTCCTTTTAGAACATTCAGTTAAATATTGAACTTCAATTTGTAACTTTTTATATTTAAATAACTTTGCATCATAGACTTTTAACTTGCTAGAAATGTCCCCAGTGTCAATGTCCAAAACAGCACATTCATTTCTTCCATTATTAGAAGAATACTGCTGTATATTAACAAAATTGTCAGGTTCTTTTAACCAATCGTCCAAGTTTGGTAAAGTATGAATAGTATATCCCCCAATGTGCTTTCATTACATTTATTCATGTGTGACTATACTGTATGGGGCACTTGTGTTTATATGGGAGTTTTACAACTTTATTAAAATGACACCTCACATCTGGACCTACTTCAGTACTCTGGTTAATAAATATATGTTATTTAGTAGCTAATCATAAAATAAATGTTTATGCACTGCTTTCATATATAAAATACAAATTGGTTACAGTGGGGATTGAACCAGGAATGGCTGTTTGCAAAGTTATGCTCTAATCACTACACTATTGCAATACTGCTTATATTGGATGTCTCTTGCTATTTAACTTCTTGTGCTCTTTAAGCTGGACTAAGCATAGCTAAGCAACGGGCACACCTGCACAGCTACGCTTAAACATTATTGCATGTTTAAAAAATATATTTGTTGTGTTATTTTATTTGTACCCTTCAGAATCTCCATGTTACTGCTGAAACTGTTATTCTATCAACTTTCTGCTTTGTAGGACGATTGTACCTTTTGGTTTTGTCCACATTCCTTACTCTGACAGGTTGGGAGGTATGCTCTATGTGTTTATGCTAAATGTGTTATTCTAACATTTGTCTTGGTAGAGACGATTGTCCCTTATGGCTTTGACCAGATTTGTTATCCTGATGGGTTGGGGGTGTTACGAGCATTCTCGCTCATTTTAAATTGCCAAAAGGCAATTCTGGATTGTGGAGGGTGTGTATATTGTGAGAGCTCTGCTCTCAGACACACTCCCTGCACTCATACATGGAACTGTGTCTGTTTTACAGCACAGCAACGTGGCTTCATACATATGCATGGCATGCTGCTGTGCTGTGCAGGGACGGTCTATGCTGTGCAGGAATAACTTATTCCTGCATGGCTGCTTGCTGAATCCGGGGGATGATCTGTGTTTTTGTATGTCTATTCCACTTACTGGTTGCAAAAGCAATGTTATTTCTTTTACTTTTGCAGTTGGTAGTTAGAATGCACATTGCAATGGTGAAATACGTGGTTTCAGTTGCAAGGCATGAAGAAAAGTGCATTTGCAATTAGTAGTGGTGCAGCTGGTTGAACTGTGCAAAGAAGTTTGTAGTCACTGGGATTTATTTGGTAGTGTGCAGGTTGACAATTGTAGATGACATTTGATAATAAATCATATATACTAATATATATATATATATATATGTGTGTGTGTGTGTGTGTGTGTGTGTGTGTGTGTGTGCGTGTGTGTGTGTGTGGATTCATATCACTTCACTGAAAGACCATTTCACTGACACCCATTTCACTGAGACCAAATCACCTAAAGTTCATTTCACCTAAAACTCATTTCGCTGACAAGTAGTACTCTTAAGGCAAGTCAAAGGTATATGTTTTCCCCTTCTGTAGTGTGATGTGATCCTTAGTATATAAAAACAAATATTTTTTTTTTACCTTCCAATGTGATACGGCCCCTTGTGATAATTAGGAGAAGCTGCAGTTTTGAGATGACTCATGACATCCATGGTGTCACCTCTGTTAGCTCCCTAACATTGCTGTCCCCCATGCTGTCACAGTGGACATTTGAACTATACATGCTTCCACTGGGTACATTGAAAACATTCTACCCCAAGATCATGACGTACATGAGCTAGTGTTTTGCACCATTACCTGAAAAACCTTCTGTGGATGTTTAGACTGCTTAACATGGGTTCACTTATACATAAATGTAATGTTTTGTACCCCTTTTTGTGCAGTTGTGTCTTAGCAGCTTGATAGTGGATAGCCTTTTTTGCTAATTTCATCAGCAATGTCACATCCTTAATTCATTAATTAGATTCTTATATCCTCCTGCACAATTTGGTGCTGGTTACAAATTTGTTGAAATACCCATATAAAATTATCAAAGCCATTCCTGTCTTTATTCTGAGGAAACACTTAGTGCTGACTATGGCATCCAGGGCTTTGTTTGCACCCCATTACTCGTGCCTTTGACACTGCTGGCACTACTTGTCTCCTTCTGCATTAGGCTGATACTTCCCTTCCTCTGCTGTGACTTTGGTTTCTTTCTGTTCTTGTTTTCATTCTCCCTGCTCTTGCTGAGTTTCCCCCTGAGACTGTTTCATTCATTTGGCTGCTTTGTGGCATTCTTACCCCAGTTACAATGCTAGTTCAGTCTGAATCCTGAGGTCATCTGAGGATGTATTAAGTCACTTTGCTGCATGTTCTATGGTTGCATCCACTACCAGGCTATCACATTGGAAGCAAGGATGTTGGCATGCATGTGGTATGTACACTATGGCACACAGTAATTGACAAGAGAGGTAGCAAAGCTGCTAGGAAATATGCATTCTTGCAATGCAGGCTGCTGGCTACTGCTACCTATTTATGAAAGGTTAGAATTAAAGAAACCTGAAAACTTTCCAACATAGAGGAAACACTTCATAATTAATGTCTCCATTAGAAATCTGTTATACTTTTGCCAAAGCTGACATATGTGTTACAGTACTTC
The DNA here is from genome assembly GCF_019279795.1 of Protopterus annectens. NCBI lineage: Eukaryota > Metazoa > Chordata > Ceratodontiformes > Protopteridae > Protopterus > Protopterus annectens. Next base: position 577,768,845 of record NC_056746.1, read on the forward strand.
CCTACACCTCATTTGTTAAAGTGAGTGTTACGATCTTTTTTGGGGGGAACTGATTAACCTACTCTGACTGACTTAATTTATTAGATGGTGAACCAGTAAAAAAATAAATTGTGATGGCTCCCCCCTACTGTGCACTTTCCCATTTATATTTCCATAACACTGGTATGGTTTTCAAAAAGTGCACTGGTGTAATGGAGCTTAAATGGGGCACTGTACAGTGAAGGGGCATTTGATAAATTATTTAACGTCAGCATACCAATTTTATGGAGTTGTAAACAGGATGCTGAATGCTATTCTACAGGTTCCATTTTCCAGGACTGTTGATCGATCTACAAAGTCAATTATGGTTTGTTGGGGTCAAAGTTCTTATGTATAGCAATTAAATTTGCCCACTCAAATATACAAATAGTATGTAGACTCTCTAGTCTGACATTGTTTTGAGCTGTCTGCATTAGGTCTATACGGTATGACATCTAATGTAGCAGACATACTACATGCATCCAGAAGTGAAGATCTAATAAGTCTGATATGAGCATACGTATGTCCTTAGCTGTACTAGATGTATGACTTGGTGAACATTTCCATCATAAATCATCCAGTATTAAAAATTGTACTGTGAAGAAAAGAATGAACTATGCCTCATTAATATTGATCTGAAATCTAGCAGTCTCTAAGGCTATACTATGTGCTTAACAGTAAATAAATAGGTGACTATACTTTCATTTGTTTATTGCCTACATTAGAAGCATTGCAGCTGGTTAAAGAAGCACCCACAACTACATATCTTGACTTAGCACAATACAGTACAATACTATAGGCCAATGCTTCTGTCTCTGCAGCAAAACTGAAAGCTTAACCACAGCTTGGGCTAAAGAATTTTGTCAGATTTTGATTATCGTTCATAGAAATTATATTCTCACTTGCAGTTTATTGCAGCCAGTAAACCGTTTTATCATTTGTATTTAAGTTTTAATATTATTTATTCTTGCTGCATGTCTGATTCTATTAACTTTGTGATGTCTGTTGTTTGATTCTAAAAAGGTTTTGAAACATCTTATTTTGTCATAGTGATGGTGACTGGATAGGAGGGTGGTGAGTCAGTATTAAAAACAACTGACAAGATTTGCTGTTATAAGATACTCATACTTTAACAACTCAGAAATACCTTATATTATGTGTTGCCATTCCTTAGCATCAACAAGATAATACTGAATTTAGATTAAAATAATTATTGTTTTTATGTGTAAGAAAGGTATCAGAGCAGAAAAGGCTAAACCAGCGGATTCATTATTTGTTAAGAGGAGTTATAACTGTATACTCTCTTGTCCACTGACATATACTCCTGATTATTGGTAGCGATATCAACATCATCTCCCTTTTCCCCGTTTTGTGCATCAAGTTTGGGTGTCATACCAACAGTGACCATCACCTCGAACTAATGTCCACAATGCCGGAAGCCAAGCTCTGATGTGGATATATTAATACTGTAAAAATACTGTAAAAATAATGCATATGCTGTAATTTACAGTATTAAACTAATGTGTGATCCAAGTTAAAAATCCCTTTGTTTCTACTGTTATGTTATTTGTCACTTCACTCAAACTGAACCTGAGTATTGCTGAATGAAGACTCCAAGTAGATGCTGCTAAACAGGGACTAAAATTTGACATTATTACAGTTCTGTTTTACACATTGAGATGTTTTGCTATCATTACTTTTTATAAACAGTTGGATGAATTTAGAAATGGTACTGCAAGGTGTACACGAGGTGGTAACCATTTCTGTTGTACCACCTCTTAGGCTTATAGGTAAGTGTTAGCCTACCTGCCCTTGTGAGCCATTTTAAGCCTAGCCAATTTCCCTCAGAGATGAGAATCAAAGACTGTACCTTGTGTCTCTAAGGTAAAGACCTTAACCATTATACCAACACCCAAATGATTCAAACACGACTTTACCGTGTGCAGCACCAGGGTGGGCTGTCTCTGTGTCACACAACAAAAAATAATTAGGCATTCTGAGGAAGCAGCCTACACAAATTGTTGTGCTCCCCCATGGAAATGCCTGTGCTAAGGCATTTATGCAGCCAAGTGATTAATTTACCTCAGTTGCCCATACTAATGAACACAACCAAAACATGTGTACTTAATTGTGTTAGAAGAGTTTAACAAATTTAGTGTTTTGTGTGTGTGTGTGTGTGTGTGTGTGTGTGTGTGTGTGTGTGTGTGTGTGTGTGTGTGTGTGTGTGTGTGTGTGTGTGTGTGTGTGTGTGTGTGTGTGTCTGAACCTGTATGCGTGCATGTGTCTGCATGGGAAGTCACAGTAGAGGAGTTAGTTAGGGGATGTGTGTGTGTGTGTGTGTGTGTGTGTGTGTGTGTGTGTGTGTGAATGTTTTGAATGTTTGAATATTTGAGGGGGCCCTATGGAGCTTGTCTTTATACTGTGCTTTAAAGGCTCTTAAAATAGAACAGCATCTTGTAGCATGAAAAATGTGGGGCAGGGGGAACTCTAGACACCAGGAATACTCTTTTTATATCACACATTAAAGGCACTTACAATAGAATAACATTCTGTAGCATGAATGATGTGGGGAGGGGGGCAACACTAGATATCAGGTATACTTGCTTTATATTGTGCCCTAAAAGCATACAAAAATTCAAAGCCTATACTCTGAGCACTCACAGACAGATCTTAAGCAGAAATTTAACTATCTGAAACAGCACTAGACACCAAGAGTATTCCTCACATGTTATCTTAGTTTAAAAATACCAATACAGCAATGACAACAAAAAGTTAAAGCAAAGAAGTGGAACGGGTTGAAGTCTGCACCCTTGACCCTAAAGCAGAAACCTTAGCCTGCTATGCTCTGTCACAAGCTTCTCTTAGTTGGTGCTTTATACACAATGAAAAATATGATACTGTTATTTCCAGCAATATTGACTAGATACAACTGTCCTGAATGACCAAGGATAGAGCTTATATAAGAGGCAGCAGCAGGATTGTTCCATAAATATCAGGGACAGTTAAGAGGATAGGGATGTGTCCTTGTGGGGGGATGCTTCAGGACAAAGCTGGGAGAAACACTAGATGACACAAGGGATATTTTGGAAATATTATTTAGATTCATGCACGTTTATGTGCAGTAAGAAGAATAAAACTTCAATGTCTGATGTTACTGACTAGTTGCAATTGTTCATGATGCATGAGGAACGGGAAAATAAGAGGATACATAAAGGATGTTATGCCAGCTTAGGGACAGGTAAGTGGCATGTCATGCCTACATGATTCATAGGTCACCGGAGTTTACTGCCACAGGAATGTGCTTTTTTACATGCACAGTAGCAAAGGGTGATTCAGAAACATGCAAAATAGATGATAATGAGTGCTTTCCTCATTGTGGCTGTCATGTATCTAAATAGCAATTTCCTGCATCTCATAAACACTCCATTTTGGCCACAGATTTTGCCATCAGTGGTGGTTGGAGTTCTTTTGGAATCCCGAGGAGCATTAATTGAAATTATTTATTGTGCTGTAACTAGGTAGAATTCAGATTATGTCCTAGAATCAATGAGTTTTAACATCAGGTGTTTATGAAACATTAGTATATTCACTGAGTAAACATTTTTGGTAGATTTTTCATCACTTTTTGAGTAGAGTATTAGACTGCTAAAGGTCTGTGTTGATAGCACATTTACATTTACATGGAAGCTAATCCATCCTTTTCTGGGTAGTGATCAGTCTGTTTTTTTTTATTTTCTAAATAAGTCAGTGTTTCCTCAATAGTATCAAATACTTTAACACTGCATGAATGATATGCTTTCATTGCAGAAGGGTAAACTATAGATGCCTTCATGTTGTTTATTTGTTTGGTTATTTATTTTTGGGGGCAGATTTCAATAGAATTTAAGATTCCATCCTTTATGCAACCAGCATAATTGGGAAACCACTTCCCCACTTCATGTTTAAATGGACTTTTTCCATGAGTGAAATGAAGCACAAGCTGGTTATCATTATAAGATTTACATTTTGTGATGCTAGCTTTAGGCAGCTGTGAAGGAAGACATGATTTGATGTAAAATGATCTTTAATCTCCCTCTGTCTCTCTTTCCCTGCATCTCATCTCTCTCTATATATATCTATCTATCTATATATATATATATATATATATATATATATATATATATATGAAGTTATCAAGAATTAATGCTTTTGTTGTTTGTGAATAACAGTGAATACTCTAAAAAGTGAATGCTCTTTTCCTACATGCTTCAATCTGCTAGCTGCTTTCTATGCAAGATCATGTTATAGCAGGACAGGAAATTACTCTTACCACAGTGAAATGTGATCACATTTTTCTATCATTTTAGACTAGATCTGAAATGATCACTGTTTTGAGGTTTATTGTTTTTCGTGCAAGTTGTAATGATATATATATATATATATATATATATATATATATATATATATATATTTATGTGTGTGTATGTGTGTGTGTGTATACTTTTAAACCTCGACATACTGAAATTGTTGAATTTCAGTATCTCAAGATGGCAATATCATAAGTTAAAATCACAAACCATGGAATTTATCCCAGGGCAAGTAAACACTTGCCCAACATGGGGAGATATGCCCTTTTCCCCACTGTAGTGCGATCCCAGAGTTGGTATATATAGTTGGGTCTACCTGATAACACAGACATGCCAAAACACCAACAACAAAATAACCGACACTACAAAACCGAAAGTTCAAAATCATGAAACTTCACATGCCTGACAAACCACAATCCCGACAATCAACAAAACACAGACCTTATCCGAAAAACACACACACAACACAAGCACACCATAAACCTTACAAACCTACACTAAACCTTACATACACAACTATCTATGCACTAACCTTAATCCAAACCCTAACCCTAAGGTCCGTCACTATCGCACACTTACCTTACCTGCACCCTAACCCTAACTCACTTAATCCACCCCTAACCCGAAAGTCTGTCACTATCGCACACTTACCTTACCTGCACCCTAACCCTAACTCACTTAATCCACCTCAACCCTAAAGTCCATCACTATCGCACACTTACCTGACCCACACCCTAATGTTCCTCACTATCACACACTTACCTTACCCGCACCCTGACCCTAACATCCGTCCCTATCACACACTTACCTTATCATGTCGGTGTTCTCAGCGTCGGGCTTTTCAACTGTCGGTCTTCTCCATTGTCGATCTTCCAGTGTCGGTTATCTCGTTGTCGGTGTTTTCCGCTTTCGGCATAATCAGGTAGACCCATATAGTTTGGGGGTGTGGGGGCTAGGGTGGTGTGGGTGGCATAACCCCCTTCCTAGGTGGGTTTACAACATTGTGGTATGTTGTTTGTAGTTTTGGGCAAGTGTTTACTTGCCCTGGGATAATTTCCGTGGTTCGTGCTTTTATCTTATGATATTTTCATCTCGAGATACTGAAATTTGACAATTTCAGTATTTCGAGGTTTAAAAGTGAACCACATGCATACATATGTGTGTGTGTGTGTGTGTGTGTGTGTGTGTGTGTGTGTGTGTGTGTGTGTGTGTGTGTGTGTGTGTGTGTGTGTGTGTGTGTGTGTGTGTGTGTGTGTGTGTGTGTGTGTGTGTGTGTGTGTGAGTGTGTGTGTATGTTCTATTTTCTAAATATATATACGTAAAAATTAAGAATGGAGAAGACCCAGTCATATATAACAGACTGCTTATCAGATAGCCTCAGTGATCACTCCCCAACATTCCTACTCAAAAAATACCTATACTAAGCTAAACCTGTCATCTATCATCAAATATGTAGAAAACTAAACTTTAACCTACTCACATTCATCTCATCCCTCAAAGAATGTAACTGGCATCCTCTAAAGTACCTCAGTCTTGATGACACAGTTGAATTTTTTAATACTACCTTCCTGCGCATCCTTAATTACCATGCCCCCATTAGACTTTCCAGAACCAAAGCACAACCCTTCCCATGGCTAGAGAAAACCACTAAGTCAGAAATGAAAAACAGGGATAAAGCCTGGGAGCAGTGGCGCAAAACCAAAACCCCCTCAACTAGACAGAAATTTCTAGAACTACGCAATAGAGTCAAAAAGCTAATAAAACAGGACAAATTCCAATACTACCAGTCTGCACTAGACTCCTCCCAACACAACCCCAAACAATTCTGGTCCTGCATAAACTCCATCCTCCACCCAGGTAAAGTCAGTACCCCTCCTCCTAACATCCCTCACTCCTCAGAAAATATTGCTACCTCATTCAACACACACTTCACACAAACCATACTATCACTAGCTAAACAACACAACCCCCCTCCCCTCCAACCCACACCTTCAACTAGTAATCTCCCCACTGCCTTCTCTTTTTCTCCTGTACCTACCTTCAACATAAAAAAACTCTTAACTAAACTTAAGCCCACCAAATTAGCAGCAGACAACCTCCCAAGTGAATACCTACAAATTGCAGCTGATGCTCTGGCCTACCCAGTATCCATCTTGATTAACTGATCTCTGTCAGAAAGTTATGTTCCCACACTGTGGAAAGTATCACATATAATTCCCCTCCATAAAGGCGGACCCTCTGCAGAACTAACCAATTACCGCCCCATAGCTATTCTCTCTCCACTCTCCAAAATACTAGAGAGATGCATACACTCTCAGGTCTCAGACTACCTCCTTACTAACAACCTCCTTTCCAGTACTCAGCATGGTTTCCGACCAAACCATAGCACCACCACTGCCTTACTCTCCTTTACTAACCCTCTGCCCATGGCTGCTGTGTGTCCTGGTCGTAGCGTCTCCTTCTACACTTGACTGTCTTGCTTCACCCTGTTGCAACTGCTCCTTGCTGGAAACCCATACCTAAATTAATTCTACTATTCCCCATTAAGGGAATAGGACCAAGCTTCTCCCTGAAGACTATTCATCAAAAGACTTAAGAAAGTATGTGTAACCGTTGCAAATCCTACATATTAGATTGTATTCTGCCAGAAGGCCCTGCTAGGTGGTTTAGCACGCTCATCTGCCAGGACAGCCAGCAGCCTAACCCTTCACATCTCTGTTCCCCACATACTTGGCCCTTCTTCTAGCCCTCCGGTCTACAAAAGACTCCCCCTTTTCTTCCCATTCTAGGGATCTATCCTAGCGGAGCCACAGGTGTACTAAAGCATTTGTCCACTAGGTGGCACCTCTCCTCATAATTCCTGATTCATGACTTCTTTATTTTTACTATCTATTAATTACTTATTTCTTTGGATATCTCCTTAGATCTATAATAACCTTTACTCTACTCCCCTCTCTCAACACTAGGCTCACCCCTATCCCACCTAATCCCTGTCCCCTGGACTTACCTTCAGCTACTAGTGCTCCACAGATTGGTTCTTGTTCACCCTTAGCCTTCCCCTCGGGTTTCAACTCTGACATTGCTTCCCATTCCACTCCTCCCCGTCCAACGTGTATATCCTTTCTCTAAGCCTATAAATACCATCCGGCCCTAAGGGCACCATCTTTATTTCAGGCTCTGCCCTTGGCTGCTGTGCATCCTGGTTGTAGCGTCTCCCCCTACAGTAAGTTGTTTTATTATTGTTTTTAGCCAGAATCCAGTCTAAATTCAATTTTATTTTTATAACAAAAGGTGTATCAGTGTTATTGTGTTGAACGAGTCCGTGGATTGCAGCAAGCCTGCTAAAAGTACTTTAAAAGTAACGCTCTCGTCCACATTACTGCATTAGCGTCCGGACACATGTAAATGCGTTTATATTGCTGTTTCACCGACAAGTGAAAAAGTGCTATGTACGCTTTATTTAATGCTGATTAAAGAACTGAAGTGAGTTAATTACATTAACTTCTGTAAGCACCATTATGTAAATGCGATTATACTGCTGTTTAAACAATAGTGATTAACTGCTCTTTATATTTTACTAAACACTGTCTAATGAACTGAAGTGAGTTGGCTATATGTACTACTGCAAACGCCATCCTGGGTTAGCGTTTAACTCGCATGTGGTCAGAATTATTTTGTCATTTTATTATACTTGTTCAATAATGAAAGTAAACAGTTGGATATTGCTTTACTACTTTACTAGTTATTAGCATGTATCAGCGCACCTATTGTATATACCTCACTTTATATCCTGCTCGCACTGTTAGTGCGTTTACCAGCTATTGGTATATAGACATTGTATCAGAACAGTACCCAGCCTAGTTGCAGTACTGGTTTTGTGGTGGACACTGCATTTACTCTGTTTTATTTTGCTTGAATGCTAGCTAGCCCTGAAGTTTCAAACAGCTTTATTCATTGTGGCATAACATATGTTTTCTATATTTTGATGTATAATAAGCCTACTATCCATGAGCTTACTTATAGTTTACTCCAAACGAACGCAGCTAGAGAATTCATCATTGTACTGTTCTGTTGATTTGAATAGCTGTTGTCAGAACTGCATATATTTTACCTTCTGGTACTGCTACATATTGCTAATATACTATTCTCTGTGCACTATAATCACATTTATTTTCTGTCTCAACATCTCTCCAGCTTGACAGTCCTGCTTCACACTGTTGCAACTGCTCCTTGCTGGAAACCCATACCTACATTAATTCTACTATTCCCCATTAAGGGAATAGGACCAAGCCTCTCCATCACGGGAATAGGACCAAGCTTCCCCCTGAAGACTATTCATCAAAAGACTTAAGAAAGTATGTGTAACCGTTGCTAATCCTACATACTAGATTGTATTCTGCCAGAAGGTCCTGCTAGGTGGTTTAGCACGCTCACCTGCAAGGACAGCCAGCAGCCTAACCCTTCCCATCTCTGTTCCCCACATACTTGGCCCCTCTTCTAGCCCTCCGGTCTACAAAAGACTCTCCCTTTTCCTCCCATTCTAGGGATCTGACCTTGTGGAGCCACAGGTATACTAAAGCATTTGTCCACTAGGCGGCACCCTCTCCTCATAATTCCTGTTTCATGACTTCTTTATTTTTGCTATCTATTAATTACTTATTTCTTTGGATATCTGCTTAGATCTATAATAAACTTTACTCTACTCCCCTCTCTCAACTGTAGGCTCACCCCTATCCCACCTAATCCCTGTCCCCTGGACTTATCTTCAGCTACTAGTGCTCCACAGATTGGTTCTTGTTCACCCTTAGCCTTCCCTCAGGTCTACCCCCTTCCGCACCCACTTCTTACTCCTCCCCTCATTTCACCATTACTCTACCATACCTCCCCTCTCAGTCTCCTCCCAAAACTTATAACTCTCATACCCTAGTAAACTAGCCATCCACAACATTCCTTCCCTCAATAACCTATCCCGCTATTCTCTCAAAAGCCATATCCTTCTGTACTCATCTAGTACTGTTTCTCACCATATACTATATCTACTACCTCACCCAGCCAACTAACTATAACCACACTCCATCCTTTCATACTACAAACCATCTTAACCTACCTGTCTTACATTCATACGTCCCAATCTCTCCATGCATATACCCCATAAAACACCATCTTTTCTTCTCTTATAAACTTATTACTCCTCACAACAATCCTAACCTTACAACAACTAACATCCCTCATAAATCTAGCTAAATGCAACCCTGTCTCTAGGCAGACAAAGTACCTCCCCAACATAATGCTATATCTGACTTCTATTCTATTATCAGGAGACATACACCCCAACCCAGGCCCATCCTCATCCCCTCCAATGGATAAATCCATACTACTCACCTCCTTAAATGCCCAAAGTATAGTTAACAAAATCCCTAATCTGCATGCCTGGCTTACATATAACAAACCAGACATTTTGTCCATCTCTGAAACTTGGTTAAAACCTCATATAAAAGATTCCGAAATAATTCCACCCAACTACTCTATAATCAGAAAAGACAGAGCAAACAAAAAAGGAGGTGGATTAGCCCTTCTATACCTATCCTTAACAGTTACCCCTTTTAACAAACCAACTCCCCAATTCAATAATGCAGAATTACTCCTGGCACTGCTTCAAGTGAATAAACACAAACACATATGCATAGCCTCCCTCTATATCCCCCCAGGCAACAATATTTCTACACTAGAAGATATCCTCTCCTGGCTTTCCAATAACATTAACAACAAAACTATACTTATGGGTGACATGAATATTAATTGGGCTGCAATACAGTCTTCCACAAATCCACTTAACATTAATCTTTACAACTTCTCTCAACTGATCAACTCCATAACTCAGCCCTCAAAAAAACTCACTAGTGATAGTACCCTAGACTGGATATTAGTCTCCCACCCTCATTACTTCTCACATAGTGGCACCCTGCCTGATTCCCTTAGTGACCACTTGCCCATATTCACACACTGACTAACTTCACCCCTACATCTAACTCACAATTTTATTACCACTCACTGCCAAAAAAACTTTAACCCCAACTCTCTAAAAGCAATCAACTGATACACCCTAAAAACTCTACCCCTGGAACAAGCTGTCGCCCACTTTAACTCAACTTTTCTAAACCTCTTAGAGCAACAAGCCCCTATAAAAACAAAAAGAATAAAAAGCAAAACTGCCCCTTGGCTAACAAAAAACACACTAGTAACTATGCACTTTGGAGATAAGGCATGGTCATCATATCAGAAACATAGGACTCCCCTAGCCCATAATGAATAAAAAACACTCAGAAACAAAGTAAAAAAGCTTATCATTTCCGATACACAAAATTACTTCTCCATAATCCAAAACAACAACAAAACAAACCCTCAAAATTTTTGGAAATGCATCTCTACCCTCCTTAATCCCAACAAATCAGATAACCCTAGCCCGGACCCTAACGCTCCTGACATAGACTTGGCCACTCAAATCAACACCTTCTTCATTGATTCTATCTCCAAACTAACCTCATCCTTTTCATCTTCAAACCCCACCATACCCCCCCACTACACCCCAATCCTCTACCTACCAACTTTTCACCCCTTACCACTGCTCCTCCCCCTATCTCCACTCCATCATCAACATTCCCAAATTATCCCGCCTTCCCCCACTATTCTCACTAAAACCTATACCCACATCCACCATAAAAAAATACTTCAGAAACTAAAACCATGCTCTAATGCCCCTGATAACATTCCTTCTTACTTTCTCAGCATAGCTGCTGAAGCCATTGCCTACCCCATCAGCATTCTAAACAACCGTTCCATTCAAGAAAGCTCAGTACCCCAAATCTGGAAAAAGGCTTTTGTTGTTCCATTGCACAAAGGTGGCAGCAACAACAATATCACTAATTTCCATCCCATCGCTATCCTATCTCTAAACTTTTAGAAAAGTGTATTCACCTACAACTCCTACCACACCTCTTAGACAATAACCTACTAACTCCAACACAACATGGTTTCAGACCAAGACACAGTACTATGACCACCCTACTCTCTTTCCTGGAAGCTGTGAACAAAGCCCGGGACTCAGGACACATTGTCTCTACCCTCCTACTAGACCTCTCTAAAGCCTTTTATAATATCTCCCACAATTTACTACTAACTAAACTCTCCAAGCTTAACTTGTCTTCCCTTCTCTGAACTGGTTCACTAGCTACTTATCCACTAGATATCAGGCAGTGAGATGGAAAAAAAGCTACCTTCCGTTTCATCAACACCCCCAACCGGTGTTCCTCAAGGATCTATACTGGGTCCCCTTCTTTTCAACATATTCATAAATGATTTCCACAACTCTATCCCTTTAACTAAAATTATCCAATACGCAGATGATTCAACTATTATCTGTTCTGCTACCTCCATCCCCACACTGCTAAAGCTTACTCAAGATACATTCTCAACCACCGAACAATGGATGAAAACAAATCACCTTGTACTCAATGCCTCCAAAACCAAAGTAATGGTATTCACCCCCTCTAAAGCTACCTTTTTCAATCCAAGTAATTTCGTAATTTCACTATTACTAGTCACAGCAATACACCCCTAGAACTGGTATCTGAGGCCAAATTACTTGGGGTCCAAATTGATAGCTTAAATTCAATTCCTATCTTCAACTAAATAAAAAAAAAACCCACCAAAAACTTGGCATACTCTACAGGCAGAATCGTTATCTTACACCCTCCACCAAACTCACCCTATCTACCACATTTCTCATCCCATCCCTCCTCTATGGAGCCCCACTTCTAGCTAACCTACAATCTTCTCTCAAAACACAACTCTCCTCTTGCTATAACAAAATTGCCAAGTTTGCTACATCCAATAGGTCCTCCTCACACCACTGTTTGGCTCTCCACAAACTAAAATGGTTAGAACTAACCCAATCACCTCACCTACGTCCAACTGACTTTTGCACACAAACTCATCTTCAATCCCTCCCTCTGCCCATCCCTTTCCTCTACCTTCAAACTGCACCTCCCTGATAGAATTCTAAGATCTAACAACCAAAACTTAATTGAACTGTATAAACCAATTTGTCCCCCTGGAAAAAATCTCTTATCCTACAGTCTTGCTCGTCTCTGGAACTCCTTATCCCCATCCATTCATACCATCACAAATCACTTCTCATTCAAAAAATCCCTTCACTCACACCTAATTTCCCAGTGGGAATACTCCTGCTCCCACCCAACATAATCTCCTCATACTGAGAATTTTCACTTCTCCTCCCCCATTCATAATGAGAATTTCTACTTACTCTCCTAAACTCATAGATCTTGCTCTTGCTTGTATTAAGCTTTTTCTGAATACTTAAAGATACCTAAGTGTAAATATAACCTAAGATGGAAAAGGTTCTCTGTTTCTATATTGAAAAAGTTCTATGTCAGCTCATATACCTTTCTCTTGCTTGTATGAAGCTACTCATCCTGAATGTATGAAAGATACCTCCAGTGTAACCCACCCTAAGTTGTAAATGCTTCTCAGTTTCTATATTGTAAATTGTTTGCAGCTATAAAAGATTGTAATATTTGTATATATTTGTACACTAGTCTACTGTATTTCCAAGTCCTTAGTAATTGTATAATTGAAACTAAATACCTTATTGTAACCTTGATAATTGTTTTTGGAGCTTTTCTCCCCAGGACTCCATTGAAAATGGGTTATTTTGGCCCAATGGACTATCCTGGCAAACCAACTGCAAATAAAATAAATAAATAAAATAAACACTATCCTTCAGCATAAAACCAATGGCTATCTCTCTTCTGCTACTTTCCTAGACCTTTCTAAAGCATTTGACATGGTCCCACATAAACAACTCATCTCTGTCCTCAATAACCTATCCTTCTCTCAATCAGTCAACAACTGGTTTCAGAGTTACCTGTCTGACCGCCAACAATCCGTTGTATGGCAGAATGACATATCTCCCCAATTACCTGTCTTCATAGGGGTTCCCCAGGGATCCATCCTTAGATCCCTACTCTTCTCTGTTTTCACCAATAATCTAGCCTCTGCCACCAAACATGGCACACTCATACAATACGCAGATGACTCGGCCATCATCTGCTCAGCCCAGTCCCTACCCAAACTGCAAAAAGTCATACAGGAAGCCTTTTCCTCTGTTGAAACTTGGTTATCCGATGCCCAATTAATACTCAACCCAAACAAAACTAAACTACTCATCTTCCAACCCACCAAACATACTCAAAACAACTCTCACAACACCACTATATACCCAACTGAACACACCAAATTGCTAGTAGTGGAAATAGACAATAAAGTAAAATTTGACATTCACATATCCATGACCATAAAAAAAGTCCACAAAAAACTAAGAGCATTATACAGAAATAAGCAACTTCTCCCCAAAGCAGCAAAGATTTCAATAGCAAATTCCCACTTTATCTCCACCCTACTTTATGCTCTCCAATATATACCAACCTAAGGCAATGCAATCTAAACAAGCTAGAGACCTGCTACAACAAAATTGCCAAATTCCACAGGGGCATCCTACCATAGTCACCACTGTCTCTCACTTGCTGAACTGGGCTGGCTTGAACTCCCTCACCTCCTTCAATGGTATCAGCTCTCACTCGCCTACAAACTAGTAAACCATCTACTAAATGTCCCATCCCTCCAGAATCTACTCCAACCCTATCGCACCACCAGGCCACTAAGATCCAGCAACAAATCACTAATGCCAATAACTCTGCTAGTGAAGCACTATTCTCTTGCACCATAGCCAAATTATGGAACTCCCTCCCACCCACAATTACCTCTGTACCATCATTCACCCACTTCCAAACTTTACTAAAAGCGCACCTAAAAACATGCTGGCTATGCCCTTGCAACTCCCAATCTAATATCACCCACCCCATCCAACCACTACCTTTTTTTCCACTTCACTAACTACCTTGATTATAGTAAGCTCAGATGCTCATAAGCCTAGTACTTATTATACAGCAGGAACTTCTTATTGTAACATTTGTTAATGTCTGTTATGTACTTCACAGATAATGATTCTAGTTGTCTACTAATGTACTATGTTCTTCATCTGTAAATATGTTGTAATTTCTATGTTAAATTGTTAATTGCTATGTAATCCAATGCAACTACTGTCTGTTTATTTTAACTGTGGAGCTTTTCTCCCCAGGCCTCCGCTGAAAATAGACCTACTTCCAGTTGGACACTCCAGGTCAACAAATGTAAATAAATAAATAAATAAATAAATAAAAATAAATAAATAAAATAAGACAGAACTTGGAACTGATGAAGTCATAATTCATTTGTAAGGGACAAAAGCACTCAGAATATTAAATATTTATTGTTTTCAAGCTGTGGAAGTGTTTTCATCTTTTAATCTTGTGTCATATGAGTTTGTGCTCTTCCCTCAGTTTAAGGAGTTTGGTCGTATATGTGGAGGCTTTACTTGGACAATGCACTTTCTGGTGTTGGCATTTTATTGTTTTGAGACCTGGGCTTCTAACAATGAGACAGAACTTTTCCTGAATCATAAATAAATGACTGCTCTGAATGGAAAATATATTTCTTGGTCATTACCTTCAGGCATACTACATAAACTGAGGTTACTCTTCATGTAATTATCTTCTTTGTGATCAAAAATGTTCCATTACTGTTTGAGTATGTTGAAGTGAAAAAATAATTTGAAGTTCTAGTCCTTGAAAATACATTTCCAAATCACCTAAACTTGTCATAACAACAGAGGTCTTAGTCTGATGCAAATTTACCAGAAATTTTGGTTCACCATGTTGCTTATGTTAATTTATAAATTGTCAAGTTTAAAATGATGGGTCCTCCGTAGCACAGAGGATAAGATCCTGGTAAGTAAGCTGAACTTTGATCTCAGTCTAGTGTTTAGGTATTTATTTTAATCATGTACATCTCCTGAGACTTACTCAGTTAGCAGTGGTGCCAAATGAAATACATTTTTTGCTCACTCAATCAGTTATTATAGCATAACCAAAACCAAACACACCTATTATATGTTCACTGTTAGTTATTATGATTACAGCCCTGTGGACCACATTGAGGAGCCTAGTCCATATTCCCAGTTTCCCCAAGAACTGTTTGGTTAAGTGACTTGCTCAAGGTAACACAGAACACAAGTAAGAGCTGAGGGAATCGAACCCTATACTGTCATTCATTCAGTTATTACACTACCTCCAAAAGCAAATATATCTCCTGTCACTCACTCAGGTAATATAAAAACACCACAACCACATGCGTCTCCTACAATTCATTCATGAATGACAGGAAATGTGTTTGGTTTTGGTTATGTTATAATAACTGAATGAGCGGGCAAAAATTTACTTCATTTGACACTACTGCATTAACTAAATGAGTGAGTGTCAGGAGATGAACTTGGTTTAAATAAATACCTAAGTACTGGACAAAATTGAAAGTCAGCCTGTTAGATTAATCTCTGATGCTAGATTTTTAGCACTAGATTTTAAAACAGTGTACTAACATCATTCTGCCCACAGATGAACTTTTTCTCCACACTAACAGTTCCATTTGTAAGAGGTGTAAATACCTAATTAATCTGGAAGCTTCCCTCTTACCCAAAAACTTGCCCTAAGAACTTCATACACTCCTCCATGCAGTCCTTCACTAATTACTCCAAAATGCCTTATGCTGAGGCTGTAAGGAAATTGCTCCTAAAGTCTGCTAGAAGTAAGAATATTGTCTCAACAAAAAATCAGGCCGCTGACCTTCACTTAATACATACCTGTCATAAAGGACAGGCTGAGCAAAAATACTCCAAATCTACCACTCTAAATTACAACAGCAACAGAAATGTTTTAGTGAAAGGTAACATTGTTTTCAGGCACAGCGATTCATCACTCACAAGGCTGGTCAAAGAAAGGGTTACAGTGAGCTGTCTTTCAAGCAACAGTATTTCTGACACTGCAAGGGCCTTATGGACAAATATATGTCCATGATATGGTAGTTGTGCATGCAGGAGTGAATGACTTCAGATGTAAAATCCTGAATGGGTATGCAGAGACATGTCAGAACCTTCCATGCATGCAAGACACTGGCGCAATCCTTCCTTATCCTTAAAAGATGCCTAGATATAAATAAAAGATAACTGGTTTCAATAATTGGTTAAATGAATGATGTCTCACAAAAGGGATCCAGTATGTGTCAGCATGGAATGAGATGGTTGATCGTCCAGTTTGTTTTACTAAGGATGGCCTGCACCTCATGTTGAAATGGTTTCACATACTGCCTAAATCCTTTGCTGCGCCAGTGCCATTTTTTGTTTTAGGTAGAGTCTAGCTGATGGACAGTCCAGCTTAACATATCAGTCCTGAAATCAAATCTGTCCATCCAGCCACAGCCCCTTTTTCCCATTTTTGCACATGGGGTGTGGGTGTCACTTAAACAGCAACAGTCATCTAGAACCAATGTCCACACTGCTGGGTGGCTGGGTGGTTAGCCTGGCATGCTTGTTCTTCCATACTACACACGCACAAAGACACACACACACACACACACACACACACACACACACACACACACACACACACACACACACACACACACACTCTCAAAGCCAATTTATAGTGTCCAGTCCACATACTGCATGCCTTTGGAATGTGGGAAACTGGAACACCTGGAATAAACCCATGTGAACACAGGAAAGATTATTATTATTTATTTATTGATTTAATATTTGCACTCTTTCTAGTCATTTATGATACTGGACTCTGCATTAATACTAATTACTACAGTTGTTTATCATAGCTTAAATTCAAATGTTTGAACAGACTAAATGGTACTATGACTCATAATTATATTATATTCATATATTCAGTTGTATTGCTTTATATAGAACATCAGACATACCCGTAAACACTGTATGCATTTTATATAAGAAAGCATAACTAATGAAAGCATACATTTACTTAGCTTTACAATTAAAGATCCACGTAGTTTAACACTGTCGTTAATAACTACATTTACTTAGCTTTACAATTAAAGATCCACGTAGTTTAACACTGTTGTTAATAACTACATTTACTTACCTTTACAATTAAAGATCCACTTAGTTTAACACTGTCGTTAATAATGTTTAAAAACTGAATGAACTTTGTATCATCATATTCAAACCTGTGTCCAAAGACAATGGAACAGATTACATTGGCTAAAGAAGAGTTCATAATCAAAGTGCTTTCAAATGGCTGTCCTGTGGGAAGAATAGAAAAAAAAATCAATTTGTAATTAAAGTTTATTCATGTGCAATCAAAATGTGTGTCTGCATATTTTATTACACTGTATGTTTCTAACTGGTCTGAATGGACGGAGAACATCACAAGCTAAGTTCAAGTTGCTTTGATGTGGTGTCTGCGTAATTAGCCTGAGACACAGAAGCAATATTATAGGCCAACTGAAAGTCAATGAACAATATGCTTTCAGCTAAACTTCACTGACTTCAGCTGTCTTCAGTCTTGCAACTGTTCTCATTATCAGACCATGTAGTTCCTAATTTATACTTCCTTCCCTGCTGTCCCCTCCTCCTAACTTATGTCATACTTAAATAAAAAATTAAATAGCTCACTAAACCAGGTAAAAAGTACAGTTGTTTATTAAATTCATTTTATCAGATTTAGTGCACCGTTTTTTAATTTTTTTCTGTCATACTTCCTATATCCTTCACTTGTACCTATTATCCATTCCCAGTTCTTTCTAGAAGCTCAACGTAATTTTATATTATGTAGCCCAAGGTACTTTTGCCTTGCTTCAGGCAGCAACCCATTGGAAGTTCAAGACACAGACTTGAAAAAATGAAAAGTTAACTCTGAGTCAATGGAAGTGACAACAACATTTGAAATTTACTATTATACATTATAAGTATTTTTAGGAGGAGGCAAACTCCTCCTTCACCCCTGCTACTTATACGTACTGACTTTGAGATCAGTATACCCTGGAGAAGAGGGAATTCTCCAAGATACAGCATGTTTGAACTTTACCCTCTAATCATACTTATATTTTCTCATTTCCAAGGATTTCATTTACCATCCTCAAACTTACAATGGGAACCCTACTTTTGGTACATAAAACTTTCCCTAGCAACAAGAGACACTGCATTTGTGTCACCTGGTGGTGTAATATGTACCCTGTATTCAGCTGTCAGCAAGTTTTATATATTTACATTTTGCTTATTGTTTATACATTACTTCTCATTTTCTTCACCAATATCATGTACTCATACCTTTCTTTGAAACAATATTCATACTACAGTGTTACTCTTGTATTTTGCTTAAATTACACAGAATTAATGATGTATCAAAAATCAGGCTGTACAATTTCAATGTGTATATTCTATATGAATGAATGTCTTCAGGTATTGCTCACCTGCTGTTGTCATGGAGCTATTGTCTTCATTGCTATGGTACTCCCTGTATAAGCCTATACATATTACTCACTTCTGTTTTGTGGAATTTATATTTATGTTTAGATGTTTTCCTAATAAATATTGTACATATGAAGATGTTTTTCTTTGCAGGCCTCCATTGTAACTATTCTACCTAGTTTGATCTTCTAGCCAAAATGGAAAAAAGAGAGCATTTTTTAAAAGTCTATGTTTGGGAAAGTATGGGAGGAAACAAGGAGAAACTGGTATTGCCAAGCTAAAGAGCAATACATAATTATAGATGAGATGTTAAACAGGGCAATATAAAAATCAATTATAGAGAAAAGAGGCTTGGTTTGTCATTAATTGTACCATGGAGCATGCTAATTAATTAAAGCCAATATATTTAATTGGCTAACAAGACATTCCAGCGGGAATATCATATGATTCAGGCTGTATCATGCAACTTTGCTGAAAACCTAATCTAATAGTCATTATGCCTCAGTCTCACAAAAATAAGAGATAGTTTCCTTTTATAGTGCAATTTGTAAGGCCTTCTAATGGGTCCCATACTAATGCTCATGGCAATAACTTGCATCTGACTTGCTCATTGTCACTTGCCTGAAACAGCAAATGACTAACATCCCACTAGCTCTGTGCTAGTAATCCCATACATAGCCTGCCTAGAATCGTAACTCTAACCCTAAAACTTGCACTGAAACCTCAGACCTCACTTTCTAACCTATCCCTAAACCTCTAGTCACTTTCTATACCTAATCATGACTCCTTCAGCCTAAACCTAAATTCCCAGCTTGCTCACTAACTCTACATTCCCAGATTGTGCCTTAAACCAAAATTCTCTGATTGTACACCAACCTTAAATTCCTCGATAAAGCTATTATCCTCAATTCCCTGACTTCTTCTTAAACTTAAATTCTCCAATATCTCCCTAACCATAAAACTCCTTATTACTCCCTAGCCCTAACCCAAACTCTGTACCCAAACACTAAGCCTGAGTGCCCCAGCTATCCCCTGAACCTAGCTGTTAAACTCCCACTCCCTCCCATGGCTGCCACACTTATTGAAACTTGGCTACTTTTTCAAGCAGTAGCTCCACTCTCTACCCACACCTGCTGCATCTTGGTGGAATATGTTGGAAAGTTCTAGCAAGAGCAGCAGCTCAAATGAGCTACAAACACTCAAAATACCTGAATGCAAGATTGATATGTGAGCAGATGGGATGCAAATAGTTGAGGTAGACCCTTTTCAAGCATACTTCTCAACTGCCCAGATTTTTCAGAATGTTAAGATTTTTTCATATGTTTGGTCTGTTCTTTATAAAAGTCGTGTTTTTCTGGCAAATCACCAAGGACTGAAATCATTAAATGACAGACATTTAAGTTTCAGATGTCATAGCCTTAAAAAATGCATGCTAATGCAAAACATGTTATTCTATTAAATATCTAAGTTTATAAGAACAAAATTTAAAATCTGTCTCTGATTTTGGGCCCTAGTCCTCCAATTATTTCTGGGCTTTGTCTAGGATTCTTACACCAAGAGTTTGAAAAGTATACATGTTTCTCCCTGTGACTATCCTACTTTCTGGATATCCTTTGTGTCACAACCACATAGCACGCATACTAGGTAAAATCAAAATCTTGAGCTAACTGAAATACTGTGAATTCCTGATTAAAAATAAGCAGCTGCTTCTATTTTATGTTTAGGGCTTGAACACCCTTTTGGCACACTGACAGTGTATGCCAGCTGTCATTCAGTTATTTTACTTCTATTAGCAGTTCCTTTTAAAAATAATGGGAAAAATTACCAGAACCTATTTTGTGGTATATTCATAGTAATGCATGAGATGGGGAGTATGAGTCATGGTGGGATTTATTCCCTCTTGGCCAGATTATTATGCCTTTTAAGCTTTGTTTATGCTCAGAACAATGCTAGCTATTTGGCAGCAAATCCTATCAGGACCCACATTCCTGATATGGATTTGTGTTTAAATATGGGATACTTACTCCAAAGGGAATGAATAATGAATTATTGGTGATGCATTTATTATCATCGGTTAATTATTTTATTAAGCATTTGTTTATTTTGTACTTATCATGATTTATTTGAGGTTTAATTCTATTAATGAAGGTTTGGTTTTAATTTCACTTGTCAATGAACTGAATAAAGATGAGTGATATTTACTACATTTGTATTAAATGTTTTCTACTATAGTGCTGGGTAAAGGATCAATTGCAAGACCAAAAAAATAAAGCATAAAGCCTTGCATTTGAAAGTTGTATCAATCTTTCTCAACAAATTTATGATGTACTGTGTAATGTGAGCAAACTGTGTGACTGATGATCGGATTTGAGCTTGGATACGCAAAAACACAGTGGAACTGGATCCAGTAGGTTATTTTTTCAGAATAGAAACAACAACAGCAGATAGAGAAAACAACACAAAAGCAATAACCATTACTAATTATAATTATTTACAGTTGCTAATCTTAGGCCCAGAGAATTTCTGTTTATTGTTATTAATAGTGGTATTAGACTTAATAGCAATATTCTTTTTATTGCCCACAGAGATTTGTAGCTAAGGTGAATTTTCATATATTTATGGACAATTATGAGTGAAGGAGTGGTTACAGTGGCAATTGTCTTTAGCTCCCTCACTATTATGTTCTGCATTCACATGTTATGTCAAGGTTATCTTCCCTGCAATGTTAACTACCTTTGACAGTAACGTTTTTAGTCTTGTTGAGGTGTATGTCTTACATTGACTCAACTCTTTGCCTTCCCTTACATTCAGAGCAACTTTAAATGTTAGCAGATCACTGTATTGCTTAAGAAGTAGTGTCTGTCTGCCTATATTATTGTCTTGTGGAGACGACTTCCACTTTGATGCTAGGTACATGAGGTATGTAGCCACTATTTTCAGAAGCCACTACTTTTGTGGTGTACTCAGGTCCTCCCTATAAATCAAATTCCCTTAGATCCATGTTTTAGCTTCCAATGGAAGCTTTATGTCTGTTATTATTTTTTTTGCTACCCTTGAGACCCTTAGCCAGATTCTTTTGGTACTTTTGCATGAATAAAACATGTAGTACTCACCTGCCTTCTCTCCTACACAGATGGGGCGTGTGTCTGAGGTAGTAAAATCCCTAACATAGCATTTTAACGGGACTGGGGTTTAATACCTCCCATATGTTAGGCATATTTGCTATCCTAACAGTCTTGGAAAGGGGGAGAGGCTCTTGATAACTGAAAATGGTAAGGCTTCCTCCACGTGCTGCTATATTTCCCAGAAGGCCTCCTACATAGTTGTTCAGGTTTTTGGCTGCCCGTATGCTGCAATATTTGCTAAACATCAAGTAGAGATGTGATAATTTAAATCTTTCCATGTTATTACTGCTTTTTGAGAGATGAATAAGTATTTCTTCTAGAGATTTACCATGTTTCCTTAAATATTCTCTATATGGGGATTAAAAGAAAGCATGTCTTATTTGCAAATATTTCCATAGGTCTCACTTAGGAAAACTATATTCTACTTACATAGACACAAAGGAATTGAAACATTGAATCCCCTCTTCATATTCAAGCAGACATCCAGTCTATGGGGCTTTAACTCCCCTTATTACAATGCTTTTTATTGAAATTGGCTTTGTGGCTCTGTCTCTCTGTGGTTCTGCCATGCTGCTCATATTGGTTGATTGGTTACAGAAGCAGCACCAACTGAGTTGAACCATCATCCAGCCTCTCCACCTCTATCAGCTTCCTCTGAATTACTGCTAGTGAGAAGTTATAATGTGGATTCGAGTCCCAAAAACACAATACAAGATCGCTTCTTGCAGCAAATAATGGTTCCTGCAGTCTATGATTGCATCTCCCTACATAATTTCCACCCCTTCACACACACACTCGCATCTCCCTACATCATTTCCTCCACACATTCACACAAACACACACACACACACACACACACACACACACACTTGCATCTCCCTACATCATTTCCTCTACACATTCACACACACACACACACACACACACACACACACACACACACACACACACACACACACACACACACACACACACACAAAGGGTAGTTTGTGGATTGCATACATATGTATGTTTGGCAGGCTGTTGCTTGTGCCATCTTAAGTATCCCCATCAGCCCTGCTTCTCCTTGTTTACATGGCAGATACAATGCCTGCTTAGGTGGTAATCTCCTTCTGCCATTCTATATAAACTAGAGCATTAGCCTGCTCTATGAATATTTCTCTGTTTACTTTCAATACCTTAGCCAGATTCTTTTTTTATGAAAATTTTGTGATTGCTGCCTTCCATGCCTTCTTTAAGTCACAGGAGCTTTAAATTGTTGCAGTGATGCCTGTTTTCCAACTCAACTAGCTTGTCTTTTATTATAGAAATCTCCACTTCTTGCCTGCTGACCTTGCAACCCTGACCCTTGCAGACTAATGTTGGAGCACAGGAATTCTTGTTTAGATGCTAGGTATTTTATGCCCTCTACATTGTTCAATGCAATGTTTTTGATTTCTTTTGTATCAGGCAAAACTTGATTTAGGGGAACTGCCAGCTCATCTGCTTTGACATCTGCCATTTTTGGTTATTTTGAAGGTCCTCCAGCTTCTTTGCATGGTGTTGATATCAAGGGAGATTTTATTAACTAGAGTCCTTAGGGGCTGACAAAGAGGGCTGATTAAGTAACTTGGGATGGAGTGCTAAAATTACACTGCTGTCATTACTCATGGCAGATCTGATCTCCCCATATGGAGTAATGGTTATAACATTTACAGACTTCAGAACACCAGAAATTAGTATGCATTTATGCTTCACACTACCCTCAAGCAATACAGAATATTACCTTCTTCTTGTAATACTCTGAATATTTGAGAACCAGAATTAAAGATGTATTTCCAGATGGGTGATACTAGAGAAATACATTCATGAGTGAGCTAATGCAGGACTCCATGACTTCTGCTGGTTCAAGCATGAATACCAAGCATACATTATATTTGCTTAATAGCAGAGGGAGACAGTAAGCCTAACTTGTCTGCTCTGTCTTTGTAATTTAATTTTCTTTGTCCTCCAGTCACTACCCTTTCCTTCTTCCTTCTTCCTTTCTACACCTCTTGCAAGCCCTCTTAAATACTTCCATCAATTTCCCCTGGAATGCCAATGCCAGTAGTGAGTGTCCAGCCATCTTGGTGAAGAAATACTTTTGGAATTCCAGGGAGTAGTTAGTCACTACAATCTGCCTATATTCTGGCCTCTCACTCATGTCCTTATTGTTCAGAGTGAGCCTTTCGGATCTCCTGAGATGATCTAGTTCACCCATGTAATATTTATGTATGTCATCTGCTTTCTACAGCTCCATCCGCTTAGCTTATGATCACAACCTTTCTTCTCTATCATAAGCACCTTATTGATAGCTTTCATCTAGTCTCCTTCATAAAGCTTAATGTCCTTCTCCTTGTAAATAGTACCCAAGGTGTGGCCTAACTAGGGCCTGGTAGATTGGAAGCATACCTCTCGATCTGGAAACATCAAAAATCTGGACAAAGGCCCATGTAAAGTAGGTACAACTGGCCAAAAATCTGGACATTGATCAACATAAAATTTGCATACAAAATTATGTAACCCCAGCCACTCCATTGGAATTGTGGGATATCAAAACTGAAACCCAAATTGAAGAACAGACAAAATGTAAAACAAATATCCTTCAGAAAAAACAAGCTAGCACAAAACCTGTTATCCTAACAATATTCTAAGTTTATAAGAACAATATTTAAAATCTATCCCTATTTTTGTTTTTTTGGCCCCCATTATTTAAGGCTTTATGCAGATTTCTTGTGTTAGGAATTTGAGAGGTATGGTCAGTATATATTCCAAGACAGTAACAATATAAACTTGGCACAACAATGCAGATAAGCACAGATTCAGACACTCTTCTCCTGTATCATTTCTCAGTTGTCGGGCCTTATAACGCAAATAGTTTAGATGTCAGCTGTAGCCATGTTGTAATACTTTCAGCACTATTGCTCTGCCATTCAGCAAACAATACTCCCTTATTCAGCAACAGGACACTACATGTGCAGAGATTAATAACCCCCCCCAAAAAAAGCCTTTAAACAAATATTCACATTCCTTCACAGCTTGGCATCCTGGAGTCTTTAAATGTTTGCAGCTAAAAACAACAGTTTCTGTGCACATACAGATATACCACATGTACAAGGTTTTAACAATCTTTAACAAGTCCTAATATTCTACAACTTTTACTACATTCCTATTAAGAAATTAATTATTGTTTTTTATAGTCACTCTATATACAAATGTTGCCTTTTGTTATCCATTTCAAATGCAGTATGCAAACATGAGAGACATTTTACATTTCTGAAATGTTAAATGCAGATTACACCAGGAAAAATATTTCTCTTTTCTCATCAATTGCGTTCATACATACAGTTGTACACAGACTATGGCTTTTATTTCTATATTCCAGCCACATCAAAAAAATCATCAGCCAGCAACATCTTGAAGTACCCTTGTAGGCTGCAAAAGCATGATTAGTCCCATTCCCCCCTTTAAATAACCACACCATACACATAAAGACATTCGACGACCTTTATTAAACAGTATTATACAATGAACTATATACACATAAAACCAACTTTAATTATCTTTCTCAGCAACGATGATCTCTGGGCAGCATCACCACTCACCCTGGATGAACTTTACCTCAGGGCAGCGTACCTACTCACCTTGATACCTCCTCCACCGGGGCAGCATACCTACTCACCCACATAAAGAGGCAGCATACCTACTCACCTCAACACCATACCAAACCATTAACCAATAACCACTTTCTTTAGAGGGGGAACAGAAGAGGACAATCCTGTCCCTCTTGTCCGCCTCAAATTGCCCACAACTTCCATCCATATACAAAAGAGGAGGGTGGGAGGGCCACCAACTCACGCCAGATGTGCCTACTTCCTTTAATCCCTAACACTTAGTACTGTCAGAAGTCCCACCTACTCCTACCTCACTTCCTTTTACATCTCCCTCTCCCTCTCTCCTTAACCCTTTTACCACCACAAACCCACTATACTATCCAACTACAATCCTTACCTTACTTTCTGCCTCTATACCCTCCCCACACCCCTTTACCCCCTTACTCGAGGGACCAGGGCAACTTAGTTTGTCCCAAACTGCATTTGTCCTGTCGCCCCTTTACATAACCACACCACACACATAAAGACATTTGACGACCTTTATTAAACTGTATTATACAATGAACTCAATTGTTCATTGTATAATAATACAATCAACTGTATTATAAAATGAACACACCTCAAGACTGGTGGCAACGCACGATGCATCGGAGACCATCCAGGTGCAATTAACCATAGGCAAGACTGCTCTGCAAATTGTAGCATGTTACAGGCCACCCTCACAAACTCAGGAACCTCACATGGCCTTCCTGAAAACACTAGAGGGGATAAATGTATCACCAAACACCATCATACTAGGTGACTTCAATTACCCTAATATAGACTGGGAACACTACTCAAGCCCAAACCCTAGCCCAAAAGTTCCTGGAATTCATAAACTCAAATGGAACAACTAGTCACCATCCCAGATAACATTGATCTCATCATCACGAACATGGAGCACAATGTTCCCCACTGGTGAGATCAGATCTGGTGAGATCAGATCCACCCCCACCTGAAAAAAGTAAAGAACTTCTCAAAGCCGAACTTCACACTTCTAAAGACTAGTGTGGTCTCCTTTAAGGCCCCGAGCTGGTGGAAAACAGTACTCAAGCCGCTGAATCACTTACAGACGCTTCTACCAGCACCTGCAGGACTGCATGGATAAGGCAATCCCCAAACAAAACTCTTAGTACCAAAGGCGTCTGGTGGACCCAGCCATAAACAAACTCTACAATAAAAGGAGGAAGCTACTACAAGATACAAAAAGGTAAGACACCCTTGATCACTATAAGTAAAAACTAAGAGCTCTAAAATCATCCAAAGCAAATTTCGAGAGAAAAATAGCTAAAGACTCAAAAGACAATCATAAGGCCTTCTTTAGGAGGAAACTCCCAGATATGCTCAGAACTAGTTCAAAATGATGTGAAGATTACTGATCCTACAGACATTGCCAACATACTGGCTGACAGGTTCAGTGCAGTCCTCCCCCCGAGAGATATCTATACCAAACCCATTGCAGCCCCCAAACATCTCCAGCCAAGTGAGAACTGCTCTCTCCAAGCAAAAACACAGCATCCATGGGTCCTGATGGTGTCCCCGGCTGTGTGCTCCACGAACTCAATGAGGAATTAAACCCACAGCTAGGACAGCTGTTTAATCAAAGTCTTACCTCTGGATCCCATCCAGGAGGAAGGCGCGTGCAACTGTGGTCACCCTGGAAATTACCGCCCATTAGCCTGACAAGCCTTATCTGCAAAGCCATGGAGAGGATCATAATGGACCTCATAAATAAAGACATAGGGAATTTGCAGACTTTGGATCCAACCCAGTTTGGCTTTGTCAAAGGCAGATCATGCCTTTTAAACTTGGTTGACTTCTTCAAACAGTCACCAAAGCCATTGAGGAAAGGCAGTCCATACAGCCTACCCTCTGGCTAAGGCCTCAATACCCCACTCGGGTATCATTGAAAAACTCATCAGCTTAAATGTTAACCCATACATCACAAGATGGGTTGCAAACTGGCTTGACAGAACCCACAGGGTCAGAGTTGCTGGCGCCATGTCAGACTCAAAACCAGTGGTGTCCCACAGGGTCAGTCCTGGGCCCTTGTTTGGCATCTACTTTCAGTACAAGCAAACACAGGAGGGTTTATGGCTGACAAAGTTTGCAGATGACTGCAGCCATAGTAGAAAACACATCTGACACAGATATCCTTCAGAAGGGTCTCAGAAACGGATAACTGGTGCCAGAGCCACGCCTGAAGTTAAATGCCAAAAATGTCATATTAAAACAAGGCTACCCTAGCTACCAAATAGGTGGCAATCCACTGAGCACAGAGGGGACCCAGGTTGATAGTAGTCTGTCATTCGGACACCCATGTAGCTAAAGTAGTTAGGAAGACTTTCTACATTGCCCACCTTATCATGAAGGATTCTCATCTAGATCAAGGGGTCATAGTCTCCCTTACTCATCACTCATCAGACCAATGATTGAGTACAATGCCCCATTTGGGATGTATCTGACCCGACCTGCAGCAGCTGGAGGCCAAAAGTTCCTCACCAAAAGGATAAAGGGTCTCAAAAATCTGTCCTATGCTGCCCGACTGAAAGAACTCCAGCTCTATTCAGTTGCTCAGAGGTGACCTTGCCTAACATACAAGGCCATGTCAAACCCAGATTTGATGAATATGCTTCACCTCAAAAATCTAGATCCATCAGAGCCAGAGACTTAAACCTCGACACGCTATTAATAGGGACGTGCTGGAGGGATAGATTCATTACCCAAAGACTCCCTATGCTGTGGAACAAAATCCGTATGTGAGGCAGAGCACCTCGCTGGCCTTGTTCAAGAGAAATCTTGACCAATGGATGGGAGATCGCAGATATACCCCAGGGATTACCTCAGTGTCACTGCTCGACAGAGGCACAGCAAAATAATGGGTATAGTTATACTAAAGGCCACAAAACGATGGGCTAGGCTTGTAAATGCCCTCGGGCAGATAGCCTAGTATAAACCTATGAACCTATGAACCTATGAACTATATACACATAAAACCAACATTAATTATCTTCCTCAGCAACGATGATCTCCAGGCAGTGTCACCACTCACCCTGGATGAACTTTACCTCAGGGCAGCGTACCTACTCACCCTGATACCTCTTCCACCGGGGCAGCGTACCTACTCACCCACATAAAGAGGCAGCATACCTACTCACCTCACCACCATACCAAACCATTAACCAATAACCACCTTCTTTAGAGGGGGAACAGAAGAGGACAATCTTGTCCCTCTTCTCCGCCACCAACTTGATCCCAGGCTGTTCCCCCTTGTAAACCCTAGCCACAGTCATATCCTCTAAAAAGAGTTTCAAATACAAATTAAAAAGATCCAGTCCCACGTCATTAAGGTGTACTCCATCCGTTCAATACCAAGACTCCTCTCCATCCCCAAAATCTCTATGGTCAATAGTATGCATCCCCAGAATCCTTAATTGCCTAGCCAACCTTTGATTAACACACCTTCTGACCCTTTCAATCACCTTATAACTATATGCAGCCCTCCAACATAAATGCGGAACCAACTCTGACCACACAATTTCCATACCCGGGTACAATGCCTGTAATCTCATCAAATCCCGCAGCATAATGTCCACCAATTGTTTTTTAGAAACAATGCCCAAGTCATTGCCCCCTAAATGAATGACTAGTATACAAGGACAATGCACCGTCAGTTTAGCCCTTTCAAATTCATGCAACAACCCGTCCCACCTAAGACCCCTAACACCATGCCAGGACACTGACTACCCTAAATGTGCTAAACCCAAATTTACCCCATCATCCCTAACTAAGGCACACTTCTCTGCCCAGTGGATGAACGAATGCCCCAAGATGATAATGTGCTTCCCTAAAAGAAAAGCAGAAAAATTAATAATCAGATCACAACTTATCTAATATAAGACAAAAATGCATTTGAAGACTACCTCCCCACTCTTTTAATCAATTCAATGGAACTAACTTCTCTAGCTAAATCTGAAGCCATACCTATCCTGAACGAGTGAGCTGCAAACCTCTCCACCGGAAATCTCATACAACGTAAAACCTTCTTCACCAAAAGTATGAATCTACTACTCGACACCACCTTCCCATCCACTGAACAAAAAATTAACTGATCCACACTCCTCTTCTGCCTCCTCATAAATTCTTTGCCCACATTACTGGACAAATGCAAGGATTCTTGTCAGTTTTAAGTACCACCACACATCCCCTACCCAACTGATCTGTCTTACTCCTCCTTAATGCAATAGTAACCTCGCCTTCCCCTATAATGACATCCTTCCAACATAACGAGCCTAACAACTCTGAAATATGAAAAGCGCCAAAATATAACCATGTACATAATGTACACCGCATAAAATAATCCATAGACCCCTTTTGAAATAAACCTAACCCTTTCAACAAAATTTTCAATATAACCCTTGTATGCAGCCATTGAATATCCTTACATTCCACCACCATTCTCCCCCAACCCCTCAACATACGCCTTAATGTCCAAGACTTAGTGAAATCCTGCAACCCCTTAGCGAAAATGCTATTTGCAGCCAAATCCACCTTATCCATCTGCAAAGCCTTGCCTAACCCCCAACCATGAGCTACATATCGCAGTAGTAATTCCTCCGACCATACCCCTTCCTCTTCTGGCAGTTGCAAAATAAACTGATTAAAATCATAAAGAGCCCTACCATATGCCTTCCTTGTAGAAGGGGCCCAGGAATGCCATACCAACCGTCTGGCTACATCGACCCAAGATTCCACACCTCCTCTGGCAGGATATCTGGCACCTCCTTTGCCCATGGAACCAACCCTCAAAACCTGCAAAACTGAAATCGGGACAAGCTATCAGCAATCTCATTCCTTATGACAGGCACATGCACTCATGTAAAAAAAAAATTATTAAAAGGCTCTGCAAAACCAGTTTATGTAATACCAACAATAACAAGCCCGACTTAGCTGTCTTCTTTTGCAATACCCTCACTACAGCCATATTGTCATAGTGAAAAACTACACGTTTGCCCCTCAACTGCTCCTTCCACACCACAGAAGCTGCCCATATAGGTATCAACTCCAGAAAGGCCACATCCCGCTTCCATACCTCCTCCCAATCCCAAGGCCATTCAGCTGCAAACCACCGACCCCTGAAATAGGCCCCCATGCCAGCACCCCCAGCTGCGTCTGTAAACAACTGAAGTTCCTCCTGCCCCACCCAGTCTGACTGCCAAAAATATATCCCATTAAATTGTTGCAAAAACCCATTCCACAACCCCAAGTCCTCCCGCACCAGTTGGGTTACCCTAACCCAATGGTGTTTGCTCTTACCCCCTTTCAGCAAATAAGCCAGTGACCTGCAAAAAGCTTGCCCTGGGTGGACCACTCGACAGGCAAAATTCAAAATCCCAAGCAACTCCATAGCTGAACAAATCCGAATCTTATCCTTACCCAACACCAAACGTATCACTGACCTAAGCCTCTCTATTTTATTCTCTGGTAAACAAAACAGTCCCTGCTCCACATCAACTGTTAATCCCAGAAAGTCTAATGCCCTTGCCGGACCCTCCATTTTATGCTGAGCCAATGGTACCCCTAACTCTTCACACATAATCGTAAACTCCCACAAACCCTCCTTTGCTCTACCCTTCCTTTGCCCATCAACAAAAAATCATCTAAATAATGCACTGCCTTTTGAGTCCCCACTTTCTGCTGCCAAATCTAATGCAATACTGTACTGAACTTCTCAAAGGTCGCACATGCCACTGAACAACCCACAGGTATAGCTTTATCAAAGTAGTACTTATCTCCTACCTGCATCCCCAGTAGTGGCCAATCCTCACTCCTAATAGGCAACAATCGAAAAGCCGACTCAATGTCGACCTTAACCAACCATGGCTCCCTAAATTCCCTAATCACTTTCACTGTATCATCTAAGGAAGAATAATGCACCCTAACCTCCTCTTCTGCAATAAAATCATTTATTGAATTCCCTTCTGGATAAGACAAGTGATGTATCACTCTGAATTCCCCTTCTCACTTCTTCGGCACCAACCCCAAAGGCAACACCCTGTAAGTACTAAAAGGCGGACTGTCAAAAGGACCCAATAACCACCCTGCTCTACACTCTTTCTCCAGTAAAGCCTCCAAGATGTCCTCTTTACCTTGAATAGATCGTAAATTATTGCAACCCCCCCCACCCCTTCCCATGGTGGACTTAATAGGAAACCCCCCTTGAAATCCCTGTATTATCTTCTCTTTGATGGCCAAACCAGGAAACCGATGAAGCATACCCTGGAGAACCTCCACCTTAATAGGGAATGGCGCCCCTCCCTCTATTGCCTCTAAAAACCCCAAGTCCAAATCTCCAGGACCCATGAAAATTACCCCTCCCCCGGGCCGGCTGAAAGCCTTGCCCACAAAATCCACCCTGACAACCCATAACATTAGAGTTCCAGGACAAATCCTACCGACCACAGCCAGTGGCCGAATGACCCCCTCCACATCTCAAACAAACATGGGCAAATTTGCACCCCACCCATGAACAGGAGCCACTATTAAATTACCAACATACACGCGCTGTTTCTGACCCACTCAACCTTCTGTTAAAGCCCCCGTAACTATCCATCATCATAGCCAACCATAGATCTGGATGACGCACCTCACAACGAAGTGACTGGTCCACAGTCTTCCATTTACGGAAATGCTGATCATACCAGAGCCACGCATTACCTGGCCTTAACCGTTGTGCCTCACGAATGGTAAGGAAATAGCCTAGCAGTAGCAGGGCCAAAGACCCGTCCTTCTCCAGCTGCACTGCCATAAAATAAATAAAGCCAACCACCCGATTATCCCATGTCCTAGGGCGAAGCTTGCCTACTCTCTGCCTTCCCAGTGCTGCTAAAGCTAATAACAAGTCCTTACTGTTAGAGGACTCGGCTTCCACTAGCTGTTGGACCCCTTCCGCATCGATCAGCTCAAACAAATCCACATACTCCCTTTTCCAAATTTTTGTTTAACCGAACCCGGAATGGGCGGAGTCAGGAAAACTGCTCCTGTCTCCTGCCCCAAAGATTGGGTAGCCAGCCAGTCCCCAGGCCACAGCCCAAAATCAGAGCCTACCTCCGAGCCTAAGACTGAACTGTCCTCGGAACCCACTGCCCCCTGTCTTATCTGTAACCGGGTACCTGGCACCCTGTGCTAGTTGCCTCTGTGCCTCCTCTATCCCTTGTACACCACCACCAAGACACCCCAACTGACAAGTCATCATCATCCCTCCCCCCACAATCCTCAACCCCTAGCTCCCCCGACAATGCTGCCGTAATAAAACTATTACCTGCACCTACGTCTTGCGATGTGCTGGGAACCGGTGTCTCCACTGCTACCACCTGCTGTGATGCCTGTTGCTTTTTCCCCCCAGCTGGGGTTCTCACCACTGTGCATCGCCTCTTCTGACCTGGGGTCTGTTCAGGTTCCTGTACCACCACCGATGTTGCCGCCTCCTGGAACAGCTCCTCTTCTTGGGCCACAATTGCTTGCCACCTCTTCCTTAGCTCTGGTAATTTGGCCATCTGTAAAAGAGAAACAAAATATTAAAACTATTCTATAAGCCCGACTGCCCTACTCTCCCCAACCCCTAGTATTGCCTTGCCCCCGCACCTTAACTTACCCCTGCCTGCCTACACTTCACCTTTCAACCACCCTGTCAGCCACACCTCCTACCATTTGCACCCCTTCCTAACCCTAGAATATCCCCTATTAATATCCCTCCCCATGTGTATCTATGAATTAGAAAAAAAAAAAAAAAAAAAAAAATATATATATATATAAATATATATATATATATATATATATATATATATATATATATATATATATATATATATATACACTTCCCTTTCCTCCCAGCATGATCCTCCATAGCGGTAATGGCTGAATAACGCAGTGCGCATGTGCAAACCGGCGCTCGGACCCAACGGCCGAAAGAATGGCAGAAGCAACCCACTAAACCACCATGGAGTATGTAGAAGATATTCCACCACCACCACCACCACCGAATACCAGGACGGAGGGACACCCGATTGACCGCAAAGCCATCCTGAAGCCGGAAGGACCGGAGAAGACAGACTGACACCCACGAACCCACCAGAGAGCACGAAGAGCAATCCACCACTACCACCAATGACGATGAAGCAACAATGGACCCCTGAATGCCTGCCCCAACCACCGGGGTAATGTATAAGGACACAGCAGCCCACAAACCCACCAGGGAGAAGATATTCCACCACCACCGAATACCAGGACGGGGGGACACCCGAATGACTGCGACACCATCTTGAAGCCAAAAAACCGGAGAAGACAGATGGACATCCATGAACCCCCCAGGGAGCACGAACAGAAACCTGTCACTATCACCAATGCAAATGAAGCCGGACGCAACAATGGATCCCCGAGGAGATGATCCAGCACTATCCTCCAGCGCTACTGCCTACCACGACTACCGGGAGAGCCATTTTCCCCAGAAACAGACACGGCCAGCCCATAAACCCACCAGGGAGCACAAGGGGTGATCTACCACTACCCTCCAAGCTAAATGGGACTGGATTACACCGATGGACCCCCCAAGGCCTACCATGACCACCGGGAGAACACCTTCCTTTTTTTTTTTTTTATATATATATTACCCCGACCGCATGGCACCGATGGCCTACTACCTGACGGAGCTAACGACAGGCCCAGCCTCCCCCCATGGATGTCACTCGACCACATGGCCCCACCGAAAAAGGCCCGACAAATCCTCTGGAGACCCGCGGATGACAGGGAGCAAAGAAAACCTCAACACACAGGTAAGCCTAGCACTACTCCCATCACCACTTCATTATATCTATATATATATATATATATATATATATATATATATATATATATATATATATATATATATATATATATATATATATTTATTTTTTGACCACCCCCAACCATTCACACACACACACACACACACACACACACACACACACACACACACACACACACACACACACACGCACACCCACACACACAGTATTCTATCACCCTTTCCTACCAGTAAGCTCAAACTATATTCCCAGACTCCAGCCCCCCATTAAATTAACCTCTAGAAAACACCAAAGGGGGGGACTGACCCAGACAACCTAACCCCTTCTCTCCCCACCATCCAAAGCCTACCTTCATCCACGATACCTACAGTTCGTCTGGACGTAAGCTAGTTGTTATTGCATCAACTCACGCCAAATGTGCCTACTTTCTTTAATCCCTAACACTTAGAACTGTCGGAAGTCCTACCTACTCCTACCTCACTTCCTTTTACAGCTCCCTCTCTCCTTAACTCTTTCACCACCACAAACCCACTATACTATCCAACTGCAATCCTTACCTTACTTTCTACCTTTATACCCTCCCCAGACCCCTTTACCCCTTACTCGAGGGACCGGGATAACTTAGTTTGTCCCAAACTGCATTTATGCAGATCTCTCAACTGTCCAAATTTATGAAAAATGTCAAAATTTTGTCTGATCCTCATAAAATTAGTAGTTTTCTGGCAAATCATTGAGGATTGAAGTCATCTATAGTGACAGGCATTTGAGTTTCAGACTTCATATCCTTCAGAAAATGCATGCTAATACATAAAATTGTTCTATCAGCTTTCTAAGTTGTAAGGGCAATATTTAAAATCTGTTCCTGAGTGTTGGCACCCCCTCCCCCATTATTTTTGTCTTTGTCCAGATTGTTTGCTAATTTCTCAGTTAAAAAGAAAAGGCTTTACCCAAGCAAGTCACATTTTATGGGGCCAGGAAAGTCCAACATCTGTTCAGCCTCTTTAAAACTTAATTTCATTAGTAAATGTTTAACTTATGCATAGACAGTAACAGGAGACAGGCATGATGACATGTATTAAAATGGCCATAACAAACAAGTGAGGTTCAAAGACATGGCAGTAGAAATTATAAATCAATTACAGAAAAGTATCCTCTACACCATTTTAAAAGCTTTGTACAATATAGTCATAAATTTACATACAATAACTCATGTCATGATCAGGAAAGTGTTACAGACACATTTGTAAGAACAGGCGTGTTTGATAAATCAAAAGGGTATGCTTCTGTACCTCAAAATAGTGAATACTGCACCACAACCATATATTTGTTAGAAAAACAACTATTAAAATAGCAAAGTAATGCACCGCCAATTCAAAAATGAACCGCCACCCACTCTGATGCATAATAATTGACTCCCACTCCATGAAATAAAAACATTTGGAAAGTGTCTAAAGCTGTACAAATAACTTCACGTACAACTTATTCCAGATTAACTGCACCTGCTAGTCAGCTTCTAACAGTTAGGAGCAAGGGAGTGTATATGATATGTACTTACAGGAAGTGCTACTTACTCTGAGCCATTAATTTACTTTTACCAGTCATCATGGAATACCGCTAAAAGTATATAACTATAGTGTTGCCTTCACAGACAAGAAGTTGAAGCAATGTCCTCTCCTGTTGTCTGTTGCAAGTTGTGGGTGGGCTGCGGCATTTATGTGTAAGCCCTGTAAGTCACTCTGACAGCCAGTCAGGCATTGTTTCACAACGTGGATGTTATTATACATGCCCCTGTACTTGATAACATTGCGGGATACGTCAGCAATGTGTGATGTCAGTGTTTAAAAAAAGTGTAAATAAAACAAAAAACAAAATCGGGATTTGAAGGGACTGCTCAACAATTCGTGGC
This sequence comes from Protopterus annectens, assembly GCF_019279795.1. NCBI lineage: Eukaryota > Metazoa > Chordata > Ceratodontiformes > Protopteridae > Protopterus > Protopterus annectens. Next base: position 577,805,200 of record NC_056746.1, read on the forward strand.
TCCCTATTATTTTGCTCCTCAAAACTTGAAATGCCATGGAATTCAGTATGGTTGACAGGTATGATTGTATTACTTTTTTGTGTAGAATTCTTTTGTTAAGAGGACTGGGGGTGAGGGCTTGTGATTGTAACAGTTTTATTTTACTTTTGCCTAGAATTCTTCTGCTAAGAGATTGAGAAAGGGAAGCTTGTCTGCAATAATTAACGTCCAGATTTGATGTAGTCTTTTTAGTTAGTCTTGCACAATTAATTTATTTTTGTTTTGTCTATAATTATAAATGTAAAATACGGACACATCCAAGGCTGGAATAAAAACAAGAACTTTACTGTGCACAAACACAAGCACTTTCACTTATCGCTTCTTCAGGTGTAAAAACAGCACAATGAAAACACACCCTTTAAATACACTAATAAAATCACATGACCAAGACTTATTGAAACTAATAACACAATTAAAGAAATACATACAATAAAAAACACAGCATAAAAACAGCTGAAAGTATATGAAAAATATACACAAAACAATTTATATACAGATTCATCAATTAACACTTTACAAATCTGGACTTGAGTTTTGGTCTGAAACATTTATTAAGCCCATTACTGAGGGAAAACACATTAGAAGCCCTGACCCTGCTGCATCTTCCCTCATCCTGACAATCCATTTTGCCTCCAATTCCTCAGTTCTTAAACGTATATCTCCTAACCTTACATCCTCCCAATAGCTATAAACTTAAAACTGTGTGTGGAATTAGTATTAAGCACATGCTTAGCTAGAGCATTATATTTATTTATTTATTTATTCCAGTTTGGTGACCGGGGAGGTCCACTGGACTCCAGTTTGGTGACCGAGGGTCCACTGACCTTCGAGTCCATTTTCAGTGAGCCGGGAGGCCCTAGAGAAAAGCTCCAGATAACAAGTTACAAATTGTTAAGCTGCGAAGGTTCGCATAACAAATTACATAACATATATAATTTTTCACATTGCTAAGTTACTTATCAAGTTGAAATAACAAAATAAAGATTCTTTTACGTTGCATACAGTATGTAGTTGTAAAAACGTTTTATAGCAGGATGGGTGGTAGATAGAGAAGGAATCCAGTACTAAGTAGTTAAGAAGATAACAAGTAGTTATGAAGGAGAGAGAACAAGAGTGAAGTGGAGCGCTGGTAGTTATGAAGGAGAGAGAGAAAGACATAAGAGTGAGCGGCTGGGAGGAGATTGGTTATAACTTATAGTAAGAATATAAGAGAGAGGTTTGAAGGGGAAGGAGTTTATCCAGGAGAGAAGGAAGGGGGAGGTTGGGAGGTATGGTGTGAGGAGTGCAGTTACATTTTCTGTGAAGAAGCAGGTAGGAGTGTAGTAGTCTTTTGAAGGTGTTTAGGTTGTCACAAGCTCTCAGTGTGGAGGGCAGGGCATTTCATTTTTTAGCTTGGGTGAAGGAGAGTAGAAGCTGACCAGCAGGATGCTTTGGTTTGTAGATGGAGATGAGGTTTTGGTGAGGGTCTTGGATCTATGGGTCTTGAGGAGGGCTATAAGGTTGGAGGATATTAGATAAAGCAGGGCAGCGGGTGGGTTGATATAGTAATTTGTGGGCTGAGACTAATTGGAGGAAGTCTAGTTGATTGGGGAGTTCTAGTTTTATTCTGCTTAGAAATATTATAAATATGCTCACTGATTCGTTCTTTGAACAATCTATCAGTTTTGCCTACGTAAATTTTTTGCGCACAATACAAAAAATGTTGCAGAATGTAGAGATGTTTTATTGTATACTAATGCAAACCCTGTTATGCTAGTACTGTGTATACTGGCAATGTTTATAACTATCCCTGATCCTATGACTTGTTCTATGATAAGTTTTTGCTTTAGCCATAGTTATGTGTTGAGAGGCTGGGAGCATGGTTAGGGGCTGTGAGAATGTTGCAGTGTTCAAATGTCTGCATGATATTTCTTTTGTTTTGTTTCTTAAATGTGGGGTCACACAAAGTATAGGCACATTACATCCAATGTGATGCTGTTGTTTTTTTATTTGTTTTTTTACTTCATTTTTATTGTGCTGAGGAATTATTGGGGGGGTGGGGGTGGGGGTTCTGTGAGAATTCTGCAGAATGTATGGATGTCTTAATGCATGCTAATGCAAACACTGTTCTGCTAAGTTTCATAGCAATGTTTTAAACTATCCCCGATGTTATGCCTTTGTTCTGCAGTTATTTTTGGCTGTGTCTGGAATTATGCTGAGGGGTTAGAAGTATTTTTGCTGTGTCTGGAATTATGCTGAGGGGTTAGAAGGTTGGTAGGGCCTGTGAGAATGTTGCACAATGTCCAGATGTTTATTATTTTTGGTCTGATTATCCACAAAAATGTGAGATCATACAACACATGCTACTGCAAAATCTTATTCTAGCATCGTTATTAGTTCATAAGCTCAATATTTTAAATCCCTAATGTAATGCCGTTGTCTTGTGGTGGTTTTGCTTCATCCAGATTTATTATACCAATATTTAAAACTATCCCTTATGTTAAGTTGATAGGTTGGGGGTAAAAGCTAAGCAGGAATGCTAGAATGTTACAGCAATGTTTGAATGTTTGCCTGGTAATTTTAGTTAGTTCTTATCAAAATGTAGGTTCATGCAATGCATGCTCCTCAAAATCTGTTCTAGTTCTCTTTTTTTCATGGTACATTGTTTGTTTTCCTTAATAATTCTTTTTAGTTTGTTTTTTTTTCTAGAATAGTTTTGGTGAGACATGGGGAGGGCTTTGAGAATTCTTGCAGAGCACTGTTTCCAATACATACCAATGCCAACCCTGCTATTCTAGCTGGCTTTCTAAGCTATTTTACCTATGTTTAAAACTGTCCTTGATATTACGCATTTCTTCTCTTCTTATTTTTGGCTTTGTCTACTAGAACTATTGTGATGAGGTTGGGGAGTGAGGGGCTGGAAGAATATTGTAGAATGTTTACCTTATTTCTGGTCTGTTGCTTTCGCTCACAAACTAATTATATAACTGTAACATTTTGAAGGCTGACTACATGAAATGGACTTCCTGTTAGTATCCACCACGTAATCATAGGTATTCCTAGCTTTGCTAATAACTTTGTCCAGTTATTGTGTAATGCTTCTGCTTGTCTTGGTGGTTTTGCTTCATCCAGATTTATTATACCAATATTTAAAACTATCCCTTATGTTAAGTTGATAGGTTGGGGGGGTAGTGTTGCTAGAATGCTAGAATGTTGTGCAATGTTTAGATGTTTGCCTGGTAATTTTAGTTAGTTCCTTATCAAAAATGTGGGTTCATGCAATGCATGCTCCTGCAAAATCTGTTCTAGCATCTTTTAGTTCATAAGTACATTGTTTTAAATCCTTAATTTTGTCTTTTTAGTTTGTTTACTTCTTCTAGAATGATTTTGTTGAGACATGGGGGGGGGGGAGGGCTTTGAGAATTCTGCAGAATGTACTGTTTTAATGCATGCCAATGCCAACCCTGCTATTCTAGTAGCTTTCTAAGTTTATCATACCTATGTTTAAAACTGTCCTTGATGTTACGCATTTCTTCTGCAATTATTTTTGGCTTTGTCTACTAGAACTATTGTGATGAGAGGTTGGGGGGTAGGGGCTGGAAGAATATTGTAGGATGTTTACCTATTTCTGGTCTGTTGCTCGCTCACAAACTAATTATATAGCAACATTTTGAAGGCTGAAGCTACTAGCAAAATGGACTTCATATTTGGTATCCACCACGTAATGCATCCACACAGTTAAAGGGAGGTTGTGGGAATGTCTGTCTTCCGATGTTTGCATGGTACTTCTGTTATGTCCATGATTTTACTCTTTTGTTCTACCAGTGATTTTGGTTTGTTCAGAATTGTGTGCCAAGAGATTGAGTGGTACTGGGTAGTTGTGTGCCAAGAGATTGAGTGGTACTGGGTAGTTGTATAAAAATGTTGTATATGTTATGCAGTGCCTGTCACTGTGACTGCATTCCTGAATTTTGGCTAGTTTGTGATTAAAGTGGGAATACTTTTTGGAAGTGACTTGGTTTTTGCTCCATAGCTTTTTTCTTGCCTCATAGTTTGGTGTGCTCACCTTAACTTGTGACTTTCTACCTAACCATTTGTTCTGTCAGACTTTAGTGGCCTGTTCCAGAAAGCTTGTAATAGTAATAATTTAAATTCTTTTTGCCTCTTTCATTGTCTCTGGAGGGGGGAGAGAGAATTTTGTAGAAAAAGCTGAGCTTCACCTCCAGTGTATTTAACTTAAATCTGTAATTTGGGCCTTTCTCGTTGTTTTTTGCCTATTGATCAGTCATTTTTCAGTCTTTCTGCCTGTGGTACAATAGTAACTAATGTCAATGGAAGTCATAATGCAATATGTATTTTGTAATATACTTCAGCTGTCCTTATTGCTTACATTACAGTTCTTTTTGCCTACTGGTGACTGTTGCTCAGCAGGTTTTTGGACTGTGGTACAATAATAACAGATGTCAGGTTTTTGGCCTGCGGTACAATAGTAACAGATGTCAGGTTTTTGGCCTGCGGTACAATAGTAACAGATGTCAGGTTTTTGGCCTGTAGTACAATAGTAACAGATGTCAGGTTTTTGGCCTGCAGTACAATAGTAACATATGTCAGGTTTTTGGCCTGCAGTACAATAGTAACAGATGTCAGGTTTTTGGCCTGCTGATTTATTGGTATAGATGTCAGTTTTTTGTGCTGCTTTGGCCTGCGGTACAATAGTAATAGATGTCAGTTTTTTGACCTGCAGTACAATAGTAACAGATGTCAATAGAAATTTTGTAATGCATTTCAGTTGTGCCTACTGTATAGCTTGTCCATATGAACAACATTCAGTATTAGGCTGCTCATTCTTTTGTGCCTGTAGTGATACTAACATGATTTTTTGGAACCTAATCCATTTTTTTGGTTTATATACATGCACTGCAGTTCTTTTGCTTACTGGTCCCCATTTCTCTTCACTTCTGCATACAGTGCAAGATGGAATCAACTTGTCACATCTTGTTGGGTGTGCATTGCACCATGGATTTTGTGGCAGCTTCAGTTTTTCTGCTTAACCCAAATGCATTTTTTTGCAGTGGTCTTTCATACCAAGATGTAGTGCTACTTGGTTATAGACCATATGTTTGTGGTTATTTCCTTTTATTATGACCTTTAATAGGAGCAGTAGTGTAATACAGTAGAGGATGCTTGGACATTAGTGCCTTATAGTTAGTGATTATATTTTGAAAGCCGAGGAGGCAAGTGTTAGTGTGTTAAGGGAAAGGTTGTGTAATCTGGAAAATACCATCCTTAGAATGTGTTCAGAATGCTAACCTTTGTCATTATGCAGTCCAGATAGGTCAAAGAAAGTGGTGTAACATGTCCCTGAAGTGTAGTGCTTTTTACTAATAGTATTACAAAGGACCTAGTGTCTGCATGTGTAGTAATTCTGCTTTACTTCCTTTCCCAGTTAGAAATGAAGTATATGTATTTTTCAAGAGCAGCAAAAAGAAAGCTTTAACAGCAGCAGCAATGAGGACGTGAAGAGGCAGGCTTCCATTAAGAAATTTTTCTTGTGGGTTATCAGAGAGGAGATATTCAGCAAAATGTCTGCCTTCAGGACAGCACAGTGGTTCTGCATAACAGCCAATGCACTGTGAGCCCAGTATCCTTACCGTAGAGAGTGCCCACTCTGTTGCGGCTGCACCTGAGGTTACCTCCTGTGACCCTACAGCCATTATCATTGGAGAAATGATGTCAACAAATGTGGATTAAACTTTAGAAGTGCCACCAGAGTCTGACAGAGATGGAGCCCATATTTCTGTATTGACAGCAGATGCGGCCTATGACTTGCAGGGAGTGTCAGTGTATCAGTTGAGGATCTAGGAAGTTGGCCAAATTTGCTAAGGGATGAGTTTAGGGTAGCTGCCATTCAGCATGGACCTGTGCAAGTGGTGTTGCTGCAGTTCCCAGTCAATGCACAGAAAAGAAGATTTACATCGGAGTACTCTTTCCATATGCTGCCTAATGGAGAGACAACAAAACTCACTTGGTTGACATATTCACTCTCAAAAGATGCACTGTTTTGCTTTGCATGCAAATTCTTTGGACATTCTAATCATCTTCTTATGTTAGGTGTTTACAGAGCATGGAGAGAGATGTCCAAAGTTTTACACAGCTATGACTGAGCACCAGAGCATATGGCATGCATGCTGAAGTAGAAGAAACTGGACAATAGTGTAAAGAGTAGGCAGACAATGGATGATAGGAGACAAGCAGTGCCTGAAAAAGAGAACTCACTGGCATGGTGTGTTAGAATGCACTATACCAATACCTGGTGGAATGCAACATGGCATTCCGTGGTGCAAGTGATGCCCTGTAAACCTATGGCAATGGCAATTTCTTAGGCCAAGTGCAGTTTTTGTCACAGTTTGATTCTGTCATGGCTGAACATTTGCATCGTTTTAGGAATAAAGAAGTCATGGATCATTATCTTGTGAAGAACATACAGAATGAAATTAAGCAGCTGGTTGCAAATGCTACTTTAAGGACCATTGTAAGGAAGGTGAAAGATGCTAGGTACTTTCTGTGATTCTTGATTGCACACTAGATATCAGCAGTCAAGAGCAAATGACTGTAGTAGTTGGGTATGTGGACATTTCAAGGACTGCAGCCACAGATGAGGAACACTTCATGGGATTTGTACCTGTGAATGATACAACCAGAGAAGGACTTACAGAAGCACTTCTTCAGACTCTGCAAAATCATGAACTGGACTGTCAAGGACAAGGATATGAGAATGGCAGCAACATGAAGGGGAAACAAGCTGCAGTGCAGCCCCGGATAAAACAAATTAATTCAAGGGCTTTTCATGTGCCTGCCATAATTTAAATCTTATAATTAGTGATAGAGCACATTCATCATTACAGCCAGTGTCTTTCTTTGGATGTCTGAAAAACAGATCCTGAAATGACACAAACACCACTGTGAAGTGACTATCAGACTCACTGGGAATGCAGGATAGACTCTGCAAATGCAGTACGATTTTCAGTTGAGGGGAATCGTGGAAGCATTACAGGAAATAGGTGAAGCTTTACATACAAGTGATGCTGCAACATATCAACAAGCAAGGGGACTTTGCGTGGAACTTATGTCATACCAATTCATTGTATGTTTAGTGGTTTAGTACAATGTGCTGACAGAAGTAAATCATGCAAGCAAAGTTCTGCAGAGTCCATTGGTTGATATTTCTACATGTGTCAAAGTGCTGATGTCAACTATGGACCTGCTGAAGAATTACAGTGAGACAGGATTTCAATGAGCCATGGGTGAAGCCTCCAAGATAGCAGAAGAACTGGATGTTGGCACCACATTTCAAGAAAAGAGGCTGAGAAAAGTAAAGCGCTTCTTTGACTATGAAGGAGAAGATGAGACTGTACAGGATCCAATGGTAAAACTATGTGTAGAGTTCTTTAATGTGCTGCTGGTCACAGCAATATAGTCATTTACTGACCAGTATGAAGAGCGTTTAGAGTTCCATAAGGCCTTTGGATTTTTATCAAATATTAAAGCCTAGAGGGAAATTGCAGAAGACACATTGATTCAACAGTGGAAGGCTCTAAAAGAATAACTGACAGCATAAGTGGCGACTGTGACATTGACTCTGACTTTGGACACGACCTGAGAAGCCTTTCTCAAAGGATTGATAATGAATTGTCACCACTAACTGTGTTAAATTTCGTCTTTCACAACCACTTGCAAGACATCTATATAAATACTTATGTTTCACTGTGCATTTATTTGACTGCACATGTTACAGTGGCTACTGCAGAATGCAGCTTTTCTAAACTGGAACTCATAAAGACATATCTACGTTCATTAATGAGCCAGGAGAGACTTTCAGTCTTAGCTGTGCTCGCAATTGAGTATGAAGTGGGACAAGGTTTATTACATCGTAGCCTCATTGAAGACCTTGTCTAGAAGAAAATTCATAAGATCCCAGTAAAACTCAAGGTATAGGCTCATATTTCCTTTCCAGTAATCTTTCATAATGCCGAATGGCAGTAAATTTCAGGTAGCACCTTAGCCTGGCTTGTAAGGTATGCTGTGTATTCACTAAGTTTAGCTTACTCCAATAGGTAGGACCAAGTAGTACAAGGAGGGTGACACTAGCAGGATTTGTTGAGGCAAAGGCAGCTAGGAGCATCAGGACTCATAGTGAGGCCAGGACAGTTGGGAGTGGCAGGACTCATCATGCGGCCAAGACAGTTGGAAGCAGCAGGACTTGTAAGGTCAGGAAAGTTGGGAGTGGCAGGACTTGTTATGAGGCCAGGACAGTTGGGAGCAGAAGCACTCATCATGAGGACAGGACAGTTAGGAACAGCAGGACTCGTCGTGAGGCCAGGACAGTTGGGAACGGCAGGACTCATTGTGAGACCAGGGCAAAAGCACAGGAAGAACAAATTGTTCACGGCACTAAAAAGTGTCTGCAATCAGCAAAGCTGAGGAGTTAACTGCACATTGAAGATAAATGACACTGTGGTGGTCTTGACTTCACCTGTTTTACTTTGGATTTGAGTCTGTCTGTCTCAGACTCAGTAATCCCCATGGCTCTCTCTTGTGTGTTTCTTTGGGTTTGAGTCTGCCTCAAGCTCAGTAATCCTCATGGCTTTCTTTTGTGTTTCTTTGGGTTTGAGTCTGTCTGCCTCAGGCTCAGTAATCCCCATGGCTCTCTCTTGTGTGTTTCTTTGGGTTTGAGTCTGTCTGCCTCAGGCTCAGTAATCCCATGGCTTTTCCTTGCATGTCTTGCGTGTCTGTAGCCTTTTCTATGTTTGCCCCATGGCTGTCTTGTGTGCCTCTGCAGTGTGACTGTTCTGCATGTCAGTAACTGTCTGTCTTGTGTGATGGGGTCGGTTTATCTAATACTGCTTGTGTGCTTCATTCTTGCCATAGTGCTGTCATCTTCTTGTGTTTGGGAGTCTGTGTGTGGTGTCTCACTTCTGTCCTTCAGTAGTGCTGCCTTCATCTTGTGTGGTTCTCTGTCCAGTCTTGCAGTATTTTTGCCTTGGTCTTGTGTCTCTGTCCTGTGAGGGTGGGTGCCTCTGTCCTGTGTATGGGAGTCTATGTGAGTGTTCAGTCTTGCTGTAGTGCTGTCTTTATAATGTGTGTGTCTGTCCTGTGTGCAAGAGTCTGTGTAGCTGTCTGTCTTTTGTGCTTCTGTTCAATCTTGCTATATGGCTGTCTTTATCTTGTGTGAGTGTCTGCCCTGTGTGAGGGAGTCTGTGTGGGTGTCTCTGTTCAGCCTTGCTATATTGCTGTCTTTGTCTTGTGTATCTGTGCTGTGTGAGGGAATTGGTGTGGATGTCTTTGTGTACCTCTGTGGGCATACTTCTCAAGCTCTCAGTGCTAGAATTATTGACAAAGCCAAAAATATTGGTGGGACAAAAGCCCATAAATAGGATCAAATTTTAAATATTGCTCCCATAAACTTGCTAGAAAAATAGATTTTGCATTATGTATTTTCGGAAGGATATGAAGTCAGAAACAAATAGCTGTCATTATTTACTAACTTCAGTCCTCAATGATTTGCCAGAGAACCAGAAATTTTATGAGAAACAGACTAAAAATATGAGGAAAAAATCTGGACATTCTGCGAGAATCTGGACAGTTGAGAGGTATGTCTGTGGGACTGGCTACCTTGATTCAGTACAGAGTCTTGTTGTAATGTAACAACATTGCTACTAAATGCCAACCAGTCATAGCTCTCAACCTCTTGGCACAAAAAATTTGGACAAAGCCAAAGATAATGGGGGACAGCCCCAAAAATCGTGACATATTTTAAATATTGCTCTTATAAACTTAAAGTTGCTAAAATAAAAGGCCTTATGTTACCATGCATTTTTATGAGGGATATGAAGTCTGAAACTCAAATTCCTGCCCTTATTTTAGTGAATTCAACCCTCACTGATTTGCCACAAAAAATCCTTAAAACTACAAATTTTGAGGAACAGACCAAAAATGAGTCAAATTTGGGACATTATGTGAAAATGTGGGCAGTTGAGGAATATGCAGTTAGTGTGCATGCTCCTCTGAGTGGCTACCTTGCTGTAGTACAGGGGCTTGTTATAATGTAACATTGTACTAAATGTCAGTCAGTGTGTGCATGCACCTCTGTGAATGTCTACCTTGTGGTGGTAGAGGGGCTTGTCATAATGTATCATTGGTACTAAAAGCTGGTCAGTGTGTGTACCTTGGCACTTCATTTCTTAATTATCTGAATGTAGTAACACTATAGTGATCATTAAGTAGTGCTGGATGAGCTTGACAGAGAAGGGGTTGTGACAGCAATGTGCTCACACTTTATATTCTCCGAAGTAGGGCCCCCAACTTGAAACTTGCTAGGGGGCCCAAAATGCTAGCACTGGCCCTGATTATAGTTATGTCTTCATCTCTCACCAAACACTTTATCCTAATTCTCCAGTTACCTATCAGACAGATCACAGGCAGTCAAATGGAAGAACTCCATCTCTTCCATCTTACTGACCCCAACTGGTGTACCACAGGGATCCATCTTTGAGCCTATGCTCTTTAATATCTTCATCAATAACTTTCAGACTGCTATTCCTGATGCCAAAATCATTTAATACACAGACGATTCAACCTTAGTCTGCTCTGCCTCTAACCTCTCTGAGTTGTTGACCAAAGCCCAAACTACTTTTTCTATAACCTAGAACTGGATGCGCCAAAACCACCTCTCTCTCTCAATGCAAATAAATCAAAAATTCTACTATTCCCTCCCACAAAGGCATACTCCTATGACAAAAATTCTTTCAAAGTCTGAAACCAACTCACCTATAGAAGTGGTTCCTTCTGCTAAACTACTTGGCATTACTATTGACGAACAGCTCAAATTTGACATCCATATTCAACAAAATATTAAGAAAACCCACCAAAAGCTAGTTATGCTGTACAGAAACAATCGCTTTCTCTCCTACTCTACTAGGCATACTCTGGCCACTACCTATCATCTTCCTTCCTTATTATATGGAGCCCCTCTCTTAATTAACCTGTCCTCCTCTATCACCTCCAAACTAAAAAACTGCTACAATAAAATCTCTAAATTTGTCACCAAATTCAAAACTTATACACATCATTGCCTTACCCTACAATCTCTAAATTGGCTTGAACTCCCAAACTACTTAGACTTCCTCCAACTCACCACTGCACACAGACTTGTATTTCACCCAACAAAATGTCCAGCTCTAACAAATATCCTTCCCCCTTACACCCCCAATAGAACTCTCAGATCTGAACATCAAAACCTAGTTGCTATCCACAAACCCAAACGTCCAGCTGGCCAACTTCTTCTCTCTGTTTCACTAGGCAAAAAATGGAATTCTCTTCCTTCCTTTCTAAGAACCATACCAAACTCAGAATGAAAACCCAGCTTTTCGAACACCTGTCCACAAAATGGAAATGTACCTGCCTTCACCCCACCTAATCATTCCAAGTATATTGTCCCCACGGGATTCTCTCTCAGGTTCCTAAGCTCTCTATAATCTCCCATAGTTAGTTTCCTGGGTCTATATTAGAACATCAAAGTTTCAAAACTTCGAATGTTCTAATATCGACTCCTATTCAGTGAAAGCTGAAAATATCAAAGCAACAGAAAACCAACATTTTTCCAAGGGAAAGAATTTGGTTGTCCATTTCTGTTGCTTTTGGTATTTTCAGCACTGTGGTGGAAAGTTACGAGTCGGGTTCAGGTAAGTGTGCGATTGAGTGTGGGTTAGGTTAATTAGGGTTAGCGTGCAGGTTAGGTATGTGTGCGATTGTCTGGACGTGAGGGTTAGGGCGGGTTAGGTGAGTTAGGGTTAGGGCGCAGGTCAGGTAAGTGTGCGATTGTGTGGACGTGAGGGTTAGGGCGGGGTAGGTGAGTTAGGGTTAGGGCACGGGTGAGGTGAGTGTGCAATAGTGACGGACCTTAGGGTTAGAGTTTGGGTTAAGGCAAGTGGATAGTTAGTGGTGTGTTAGTGTAGAGTTAGGTGTAAGATTTTAGGTGTATGTGTGTGGATTGCTGTTTGTTTGGTGTGCTTGTGTTGTGTGTATGTGTTTTGGAACAGCAAATTTTTTCCCTAGGAAAAGATTCGCTGTTCTGTATGTTCGATGTTTTCAGCTTTTGCTGAATAGGGGTCGATATTAGAACTTCGAAGTTTTGAAACTTCGATGTTCTAATATAGACCCTAATTTCCTATTAGTGTATCTAAGCTCTCTTCATCTTATATAGCTACTTATCACGATTCAACTTTGTAAATATTGTAAGTAGCTTCTTACTTTAAAAGTGTGCATGTAAAGTACATCCACATTTACTTAAATGTATGTATGTAAAATGTTTTCACACCAAATACATAAGTTTGCTCAAATTAAACTGTACAGCCCATAAGACCTCCCACAATGAATTTTGTTGACTATGCGTGTCATTGAATGTACTTATTTGTAACTATATTATATAATGTATGTTTTCCACTTTTTTTTCTTTGTATTCTCAACTGTATAATGTATCTTGGAGCTTTTCTCCCTGGGCCTCCACTGAAAATGTGTCATTTTGGCTCAGTGGACATCCCCAGTAATCAAACTGGAAAAAAATAAATAATAAATGTTGTACTGTGCATCTAAGATTCTTGAAATTATCCCGTTATGCTAGGCCAATGCAAAATTTAAAGCTAAGGAGTCAGTTACATAAGGGTGGTAATGCTACTGAACTTTCTAACTTTCGACCAATAGACTTACTCTCTCCCTTAGCAAAAATAATGGAAAAATGCATCCACTGACAACTACTAAACCACCTTCTCCAAAATAACTTACTAGCTAGCTGTCAGGATGGAGTTAGGCCGTTCCACAACACCACCTCTGCCCTCTTATCCTTTTCTGACTGTATCAACAAAAATCGTAATAACAACACTCTATCTTCCACACTTTTTATTGACCTCTCGAAGGCTTTCGATATGGTTAACCATCAGCTTCTTATGGATCTACTTAAATCCCTCTCCCTTGATATATTAGCACTAAAATGGTTCGATTCCTACCTAGAGAACCGTAAACAAGCTGTGCTCTGGGATAATACACTATCCACACATCTTCCTGTTACCCTAGGTGTCACTCAGGGCTCTATGTTGGGCCCCCTCCTATTCTCAATTTTTATTAATGACCTCAACCTAACAATTCCTCAAGCTACCTGCATACAATATGCAGACGATTCAACATTAATATGCTCCACTACTTCATTATCAGAACTCCAATCCCTCACCCAAAAGATAATTAACATAGTGGAAAACTGGTTCTTACAGCACTGTCTACTCCTGTACCCCCCAAAAAAACAAATTATTGCTCTTTAATCCTACAAAAAAGTACACACAAATAGACTTCACAGTGTTATCCAGTAATGGCATTGTTATATCTCCCGACCCAACTACCAAACTCTTAGGAGTAACAATTGATCCAACCTGACCTTTGACACTCACATCAACACCACAATAAAATCAGTGAACAGAAAGCTAGTCTCCCTTTATAGGATTAAATCCTTCCTTACTCCTACAGCTTGAACTACTATTGCCCACACCCATCTTATCCCTATCCTCCTCTATGCCTCACCCATTTATACCAATCTTTCTAAAAGCAACCTCAACAAACTTGCAACCTCTTACAATAACATTGCCAGGTTTGCCACAAGTTCCCCATTTAGAACCCACCATTGTCACAATCTAAAACAATTGGGTTGGCTGGAACTCCATAATCTTATTACGCCCTACATAAATCTTTCTACCCTACACTCAGCAAATAAACTGCTAGTATCAATACACAAGTCTTACAATAAGGCTGGGGATTCTCTGTTCTCCAACACCGTGGGGAAAACTTGGAACCTGCTCCCTGGAGAACTCTCATCTCTTTCCTCTACATACTTTTCAAAAAGCAACTCAAAGAATACCTTAAAAATCACTGGCTATGTCTATGCACCAACACAGATTAATTACCTCCTTCCTTCATACTTATTGTATACTTATCTCACTACTGCTATGCTTGGTCCTCCTTCCTATTAATGTCTGAATGTATTAGCTGACAGCTAACAAAAGTTGGTACTAACTTAGCCTATCTTAGAAGGTACTACAGAGCTTGTTCTTGATTAGCAAGCTCTCTATAGTATGTGCTTGTCTCTACCTCTTATATATGTGTTCGCTATTATCTTGTAGAAATATTTGCCAATTATATGATTGTTTAGCTACTATGTAAATAACTTGCATTGCCTAGCCTTAAAATGTACTGTATCTGATATTGCTATTAACTTTAGTTTAGTTCTCCCCGGGCCTCTACTGAAAATGGACATATATCCAATTGGACTAGCCCAGTCAACAAATGTAAAATAAATAAAATAAAAGTCTTATTATTTTTCAAAGCAGAGATGCCTAAGGAAATACTCACTGACCAGAGGACTCCATTTATGTTCATAATAATACAACAATTGTGCCAGTGCTGTAAGGTCAAGTAAGCAAACACTTGTGTACCCTTCCCACATGGATGGATTAGTGTAGCCTTTTAGCCAAATGTTGAAATCTATGCTGAAAATAAAAATTACTGACAAAGGTGGCAATAGCTTGGACCAATTAATATTTCCTGTTTGCCATTATAGAATTGCCTCAATCCTCAAAAGAGTTCAATCCTTTCCAGTCATATAAGCTCCCTCAGGGACTGTTAAGTATTTTCAGAGTGACATGGAAAGAGAAAGCCCCATTTAAAATGGTCAAAGAATATTATACTGACTTAAAAGATAGGCTGAAAATGGTAATGCTCATAGACAGGAACATGTGAAAAGGGCCCAAGCAAGACAACAAAGGATGTATAATATGAATACAAGGACCACAGAATTTAAAGCTGGAGACCAGGTTCTGATTCTGGTTACCTCATCAAAAAAAAAAAAAAAAAAAAACAATAGCTTAATGGCAAATTCCTTTTGAAATAGCACAAATATTAAATGAAGTAAAGTTAGATAGACCTGTCAGAGAAAACCAGAACAGGTATACCATATACATGTTCTAAATCCACGGAGGTAAGTACAGACCTCTGTATTTAAGTTAGCAGCAGAGACTATTAACTCTAGTGGAAAAAACAAAACTACCTCTGTGCCAGAAGTTCACGTATTTGATATGCTATCTAAGTCACAGAATAAAAAAATAAGAGTTTCAGTTAAAGATCATGTGTAATGGCAGTGCTTACCAATTTAACAACTTGCTGTCCTCACAGAGTGGCAATTCCATGGCAAGAAACAGAAGATTCAAAAAGAATACCTTTAGTTTTAATAGTTTAAACTTCCCATGAATTCAGACAGAGGTTGCTGAATGTCTATAGGCATCCACATCTTTGCACTTAGCATAGTGATGGTGTGAGGTCAGGGATACCAATGGTTTTCCCACGTGAAGAAGTCTGGCGCAGCCACTATGATATATAATTAATGAAATTACAAAGCTGTGCAGTTGTATTCTTTGAATATAATTATCGACAGTGCTTGTTCTACCACATTGCATTTTTCTGATGTCCCTAAACATGGGAAGCATATGAGCTCAAGAAAAAAAGACAACCCGATTTCCCTACTATACCCACTTTCCTTTACAAACTATAGTGCATGTTCCAGTACTATGGGCATTACCATTTTCAGCCTATGTTTTAAGTCAGTATAATGTTCCATGATCATTTTAATTAGGGACATATGAATAGAAAAATAATCTTTGGAGTTATGCTATAGAAGGTGAAAGCCGACATAGGAAAATGTCTGCCTCTGACCAGATGTCACAAAGCAACACCAATTACAAAACCACACACCCAGAAACATTAGAGAATCTGTGACACCTAAGCAATTTGCAAGTCATAGTTTTTTTATAAAATCAATACTTTATGTGAAAATGGAATTAGAAGAGCCACAAGCCTTCATGAAACAGTTGAAACTGAATGCAGGTTCTGCATTCACTTTGGCCAATATGCACACGACCTCTAAGGAGCAAAGAAATGTTTACATTGCTGTGTGACAGAACAAACTTGATTCAAAACCAATTTTCACACCATTTCCAGAGAAAAGAATTAGTTAAAACCTTACAGAATACCAGAACCACAAAAAGCAGAGTACAGTTGGAAGGTTCTGTATCAGCTGTAAAAAGCTAAACAGCATCTCAAAATTCAACAGTTACCCAGTGCTTAGACTGAGAAGGGCTGGGGAGGACAACATTACTGTTTACACTAGACCTCACTAAGGGTTGCCAACAAATCCCTCTAATAGTTGAGGCTAAAAAAATGCAGTTATTTCAGCACATGAGGGATTCCAGCATACCATCATCCATACTGGTTATCCTTTTAGCAACTCAAAACGTGTAGCCCTATGGTCAATATGCTGCCGCCTTCTTGGATTATGTTATCATCCACTCTGAGGATTTGGACTATCATTTGGCCAAGGTACAAGCTCAGTTAGACATCTTTAAACATGTAAGGTTGACTGTCAATGAGATTATTTCAAAAACTGAACTATGTAGTTCAAAGGTGAAATATTAGGGATGTGATAGGCAGGGGGAAAAGTCAAGCCCCCAAAGAGAAATTAAATTTAGTAAGGAAGAGGCCTAAAAATAATGTCATTATTGGAGTTAGCTGGCTATTGCCAGATGTCTGTATCAAACTTTACCATGAGATCAGGGTCTTAAATTGATTTAACAAAAGGGAAAATGCCAGGAAATGTTAAATGGAAAATTTCAGTGGATAATGATTTCAAGAAATTGAAGGCGGCACTATGCTCAGAGCTTGCACTGGCATCTCCAGATTTTAGAAAACCCTTTTTGGTGTAAATGAAGGTTTCAGAGTTGGGCCTCAGGGTTGTGCTCTTACCGCTCATGGAGAGAGAAGGACACTTTCTATGTTACTTAAGCTACAAGATATATAAAGCAAAAGCAAAATGCTCCATGATTCATTCAGAGTATTTAGCTATACGATGTACCCTCTCTTACATGTAATGATATCTACTAGCAGAGAAATAATGTTAATCACTAACCATGCCCCTAATATGTTTTCATAAACAGTAAAATGGTAACATCAAGCACTGTTTGTGTGCCCTTTCACTTCAACCATTCAGGTTAAATGAAAGACATTGAACTGCTTCAACCTACCACAATGTGACTGGCCCATTGCGGGAATTTAGGTCTTCCTGAAAGCATGAAACCAGTGGTTTTAAGCTAAGGCAGTCAACTGAAACACAAAATGGTGGATCTCACCAAACAAGATATCCAAATGAATGTAAATATTTGCTGTAATTTGTGTGTAGAATATGCAAATAGAACTGCTACTGTAAATAAGAGTGTTGTTTCTCCTTTTTGGAGCAGGATTTCATATCTGTTGGACAGAATGGCAGCTATGGAAGAGGGCAGAGGAGTAAAGACCTGAAGAAAGACACCATGAGGAAGTTGGAGATTGTTCCTGTATTCATAAAGAGAGATAGAGCTACTGAAAGGTTCAGAGAGACTGTATCCCAGTTGTATGTAACTGTACTGAATGTACATGTTGCAACCTTTTATTCAGCCATAAGACTCGTATTTTGGGAGAACCTGAATTTTATGTTTTTGTACTCACATACACGGCACACACATTCATATGCTCTACAAATACAATTTAAGGTTTGCCTCTTATGATAAGTTTTCACTTCACATGTTAAAGAATAAAGCAAAAATGTTACACGTAAGAAGTTAAATACAACCCAATGCTAAAACCTAAGTCAACAGTCTCAAATAATATGCTTTAGTTATTTTTCCAGATATTGTAGACTGACTGTAAATCACAAATTAAATCTACAAAGTCTTTATTTCTATGTGAAGTGAGGTAATGCCAGCACAGCTAGCTGGAGTTTTGCAAAGAATTGCATGTCATTGAACAGCAAACTGATTTGTACAGATGATTGTGTTGAAAATGTATTTGTAAAGTTGCTTTTGTTAAAAAATGTACCAACAGTGGGTCCTGCTGGACAGAAAAAAATACCTGGATGTCAGACTGTATTACAATATATTCATTTCAACAGTTGTAACAGAGAATACTGGAAGAGAAGAGGTTAATCTCAGTCCAGCTAACTTTGAAAACTAATTACCTGGTTTAGAGGTGACAATAAAGATTGTATCACACAGGTCTAACTGCAGCCAGAGACAAAATATATGTGAAAACTAGGACTAGGAATCTTACTGTATTGTCCTTAGGGGTGAACTAATTGCAGCACTGGAAGGGTGGAACTATTGAAATGTCTTTATAGCTTCCAGATGCTGTAACACATCTTAGCAGAGTTCTGTGTGTTTGTATTGTGACAAATATGTGCAAGATCCTGGCTCAGCTTCTAATAAAGGGGGTAGTGTGGAAACCACAGAGGCAGGTGACCAGATGTAATCTCTTTCTGTTATCCAGCACTGAAATGATGCTTTAAGACTAGATGAGGCAGAGGTCTCAGAGCAGTCTGTATTTGAAACCTGACAAGGACGACCACTCACTTACATGATCTTGCCTTGTTGTAGTAAGTAACTAAACTAGGGAACATCAATTCTTTAATCAGTCAGGAAAATATAGTGAGATTAGTTAAGTTTTGTATCTGTATGAATCTATCCATGTGTTATATTTATTCTTCCTGTTGTGTTTATTGTAAACAGATATTCAGTATTTTCATGTTCTTTTATTTATTATTAAATATAGTTAAACTTTTCATTGTGGCTGGTCTTTTAGAGAGTAGTTTAACCTTTGAATGTACTTATATTTATTTGGTGACACTATGGCCGCTCCTGAATGTCTTGCTGCATTGGTCAAATGCTATCATTTGTAATAATATTAATTTTACTCAGTATAATTGGGTACCCTTATAAGAGCCTTAGAGTAGCTGGCTGGTTACAGTGTAACTACCTTATAGTCTGGGCAAAGGTGGTAGAGTGGATAATCTGTGTCAGCCTTTCCCACAGGTGTGTGTGTGTGTGTGTGTGTGTGTGTGTGTGTGTGTGTGTGTGTGTGTGTGTGTGTGTGTGTGTGTGTGTGAAAATCAAATCTCATAGAGTGTGTGCGTCAGGTACTTTAAAAAGGGGCAGGTCTTTGCCTGGCCAAGAGCTGAAGATTCCAGGGAAGTAATAAGTAATCCAAAAGAACAAAACCAAGGTAGCAACAGCAGCTACTGAAGTAACTTCTGCATGCAATGCTACTGCAGTAACAGGAGCTACTGAAGTGATTTCTGCATGTGAGGAAGTCTGCAGTAATGTCACAAGTCACCAGGATGTACTCCTTAGTAGTACACAACTAGGAGCAAGAAGGAAAACTTTAACTGTTATGGCAGAGGTGCGTTCCTTTGCTAATGGACTTGGGTCAAGGAAAATCAAGTGAGAATTCTGAATTAAATTTTCCTCTGCCTATTATACAACATATGGCAGAAAAGAGGTTGTGTTCTACAAGCAGGAGCAGATACAAACAGAAATTGCATCAAGAGGTAAAAAACTGTTCCAGCATAGAAAAGCTTTGGAAAATGACTTAATACATAATTTGTCAAGTAAAATGTTGTCAATAGATGAATGTAATGTTTTACAAAATGGTTTAACATTTGTACCAAGTAAAGCGGATGATATTACAGAAGTTATGACTAATCTGAAAATGTTTACACAGAATGTAATGTTGAAACTGAATTTTCATGACAAAGTTAATTCTTCTAATAGTACATATTCACAATTTAGAAAACCAAATATGTACATGCCTGTACTACACCCTCTTGTAGAAGCATTTGAAAAGTTATGTGTTAATGATGTTTACAGACACTGCGAAAGAAAGAAAAATAATTTTAAGAATATGTCTTTTAATGAGAGACAGGCCATGTTGAAGTTAATGAGAGATGATAGTATAGTAATTTGTCCTGCAGATAAGGGGACCCCATAGTGTTAATGGATTCTGACTGGTACAAAGATAGGATGAAACAAATGAGGTTAGAATGTTTGACATGTTAAGATGGCTGATGAAAACTGAGCTGAATATGTTAAGAAATAAAATGTTGGATCAAGGGTTATTTGACTATTTTTATATGGAACATCTTAAAATACCAGTTATACAGGGTCTCCCAAAAGTACACAAGAATCCTACTAGTCCACAGATGAGGCCCATAGTGGCAGGACAATGTGGTGTACCGATGCAATGTCTGTTTTTGTGGAGAAAAATTTAAGACCACTTATTAACTGTAACACTGACATTTTTCAGGACTCTAGACTATTTTTATGTGATTTATATAATTTTACTAAGGCTGTTTTTAAAAAAGGTGAAAGGCATTTGGTTACACTCAATGTACCGTCCTTATTCACTGTAATACCAAATAATATAGGTATAGAGTGGGTTAAAACATTTTTTAATTTTTACATGAACAGAATTTTTAAATTTTTACATGAACAGAACTGTTTCTCGACTGAGAAGGTTGAAATGCAATGTGCATTGGGATGTCATGACAACAAGTACAGAACTGAAAGCTATAATAGGTGAATGTTGAATGTCCCAGCATAGTTTATACTAAAAATAAATCTTTAGGTCAGCTGCTATGTTACCCCATGTGTCTTATGTGGTTTGATAGCAGGCAACAACAACATGATTCTTATAAAAATACTAGGCCTTGTTATAACTGCAGTTTTTGCAGGTATATAGATCAAACAGGTGAATTTTTTCACCCAGACCAGAATAAGGTCTACACATTTTCAGTGGAGACAACTTTTAACAGCAGTCATGTGGTTTACCTAACAGTGTGTAAAACCTGCAGTAAATTTTATGTAGGTAAAATGGACAGAAGAAGAAAGGGTAAGAGGACATCTGAATGATATAAGAAATACTATAGTTAGGAATGCATAATTAAACATGTAGCCGACACTTCCCCAGAGCATGTATTTAGGTTTCAAGTTATAGATATGGTGCAGGAAAGTCTCAGGAGAGGTGATATTAGAAATGAAACAGAGTGCTTAGAGAGCAAATGGATTATTAGACTAAGAGCGGATAAAGGGTCAGGACTTAATGATAAAGTACCATTGAAACCAATGTTGAAAGCATGTCCTCTTTTTAAATAAGAAGGGAGTTTTAACAAACTCCCTTTTAACCCCCCACCTTTTATACACATTCGCCTTTTTTTATACGTTTACTATTACTATTGCATATATTTAAAATGTTATCTTTTTAAGAGTTTTATTAGGATGTCGTGATTTTTTTTCACTTTGTTATGTAATGGGGATTGAATTAGTTAGAATTTATGCATCTGATGAAGCAGTTGTAATACTGCAAGCAGTTGTAATACTGCAAAAGTGCTTATGCCTTTGCCTGTGCCTGTTTCCAGAATAAACTGTTGCTGGTTTTATGATAGCCTGGTGTTGCGTCATCTTACATCTGCTTATTGAATTACTCCAGCAGTGTTTTGTCCAGTTAACACTGGGTGGGGAGTAGGGCATACAGAAATACCTCAAATCTGCTCAGGGTGGCAGTGTTCCAGTGACTGGATCCCATCCTTCACTACTTTGGAAGAAAATATGAGAGGGGGACTCCCACAGGAAGGATAAGGAAAGCAAATGATATGTCCAGTCACTGAATGAGGGTGATGGCTAAATAAGCAAAACGCTCAGTGATATACAACAATTGATGTCACTGTGCAACCAGATTTTCTACAAGATATTAGAATCTGAATTGTAAACCAACAGTTGTACGCTAATAATCAACATTGAAAACTAACAAATCTGATTTGATGTTTAAAGATAAACAGGCCAAAGATAATGCTCTTTAAAACATATTCTTTCAGTTTTTTACACCAATATGAGATCAGAAATTAACCTTCCAAAGTCTACACATCTAACTGATTTTATAAGCAAATAGACTGGAAGTTAACAGAATGTGAATTGCAAAGCAACAGCTGTGAGTATTTGTAAACAAAAAATCAAAATAACAAGAGTGGACCAAGTTCTTAATAAGTAATTTGAAAGTCAGCCAACTTAGGTTATTTAGGAAAAATCAAGCAACAAGTACCAGGTGATATTGTAGAACAACCCTGTTCATAGCATCCTCACTTCCAACATCTCTGCTCAGGCTCGGGAGCTTGCATTTAGTTTAAATCTTGAGAAATCATGAGAAATTAATTTCTCCTTTGAGGTGTTTGCTTTGTAGATTACTAGAATATACAATATCAGAGATTAACTGAAGGACAATAAAGTGAAATTGTGATGGATATATTGACAGGATATTGTATGAACTAGTTAGAGAGAATTTCTACTAAAGGATTCATAGATGACAGTCTCAGGGAAGAGTAGATTTGAAATAAGCAGAGTAACTCTGAACTGCTGCTAGCTATTCTGTCATGCTGTTATTCTGTAATCTGGTGAGACCCCCCCAATTTTAAGTTGAGGATAAAAAAAAATAAAGCTCTTTCTCCTTGTGGAAAACTGCTTGCTAAAGCTTAAAGTTCATGCCTGCCACACACAGAGTGCTGACATACTTTAGCCCAGACTGCAATTGCAGTGTTGGCATTCATGGCATTCATTTCTGAATGCCAGTAGGGGCTGCACTGCAGACTGATCATCATCTGCCAGTTATGCTTCTTAACACCTTGTATCATGTGTGCAGCTGATCCTTTGTTCCATCCAAGCTTCTTCACCTCTGTAATTACTGGAACCTTGGAAATGTTTGGAGAGTGAGACTAGTGATTGGGTGCAATTTGCAGATGATTGTACTAGAAACGTGTACACACATTCAAGCCACCTCCATTCTACAGCCATCGGTTTGCACTCTGAATTTATTTATTTATTTATTTTATTTTACATTTGTTGACCGGGATAGTCCGACTGGATGCATGCCCATTTTCAGCGGAGGCCCGGGGAGAAAAGCTCCAAGGGTAAGCAGATACAGCATTATATAATACCAGCATTACATATTACAAATAGACTATTTACAGATATTACATAAGTAAGCAAGTTAAACAAGTTCCAGAGGTTACAGTTAATCCTAAGCACAAGTCAGGATTAAATTAAATTACACAGTAAAGTGGTTAACAGATTTTTACACATTCTAGAGAGAGTTAGCCTGGCTTGATACAGTGACATAGCCAGTTAAGTGACAAATGTTGTTTGAGTCTAGTTTTAAATTGACCTAAGGTGGAAAGTAAGGTAATATCAGCTGGAAGAGAGTTCCAGGATCTACTTACAGAGTTTGCAAAGAGAGAATCACCGGCTGTGTTATGCTAGTCTGAATTAGCAGTTTGTTAGAGGATCGAAGCGGTCTAGGATTGTTATAGGGGGTGATAATATTTTTAAGTGCAGGAGTATTGTCCGGATTATAGAGGATTTTATAGGCCATAATCAGTTGGTTATACAGGATCAGGCTGGGTAGTTCAAGCCACCCAAGCTGATTTAGATTGATGCAATGATGTGTCCTAAAAGGCAGCCCAGTGGCAAACCTGGCAATGTGGTTGTAGCAAATTGAGAGTTTGTTAAGGACAGTCTTGTTTAAATTTGAGAGTAGAGGGGATGCATACAGAAGGGTTGAAAGAAGGTGAGAGCGAGCTATGGCAATTTTAGCTGGAGGTGTTAGGAAGGCTTTTATTCTGTAAAGTGACCCTAGTTTTTTATTGATGGTTTTGATAGTTTGGTTAACATGTAGGTCAAATTTTAGATTATTGTTTATGATGACACCTAATAGTTTTGTAGATGGGTCAGGGGAGATTATTGTGCCATCATTTGATTTTATGGTAAAGGTGAAAGCGGTAGACCTATGTGTTGGTGAAAATAACAGCATTTTAGTTTTTTTGGGATTTAGGATCAGTCGATGTTCAGAAAGTCAGTTTTCTATGGCATTAAAGGTGGTCTGGGTAGCTGACCATAACTCTACTGGAGATGTGGCTGAGCAAATCAGAGTAGAGTCATCAGCATATTGGATACAGCTGACTTTTGGGATGACAGTATAAAGGTCGTTAATGAAGATGGAGAACAGGAAGGGCCCTAGTATAGAGCCTTGTGGTACTCCAAGGGTGTTAGGTAGAAGGTTAGAGAGTTTGTTCTGCCAGAGGACAGCCTGCTGTTGACCATTCAGGTAGGATTGAAACCACTGGAGGGCTCCAGTATCTAGACAGAATGTTTGCAGGGTGTGGATTAAAAGTTGGTGATCAACCATATTGAATGCCTTGGAAAGATCCAAAAAGAGGGCTGAGGATATATAATTATTGTTGTGATTATGGTTTATGGTGTTAGTAAAGGCTAGGCGGGCTGAAGTAGTGCTGTGATGAGGACAGAAGCCATGCTGAGTGTCTGCCATAAGGCGATTTTGGATTAGGTGGTGCATGAGTTGTCTATGAATACATTTTTCCATAATCTTTGCAAGTGGAGAGAGTATAGCTATTGGCCTATAACTGGAGAATTCAGTAGAGCTGCCTCCTTTGTGAAGTGGGATTACATAGGATATTTTCCAGATGGTGGGAATTTTAGCTTCTACTATGGTTCGATTGATTAGTATTGAGACGGGGTAAGCAATAGCATCAGCTGATTTTTGTAGGTACTCGGCAGGGAGTTGATCAGCAGAAAGTTTAGTGGGTTTTAATTTTTTGATCAAGGTACGGATACGTGAAGTGGCGACTGGTTGGAAGCTGGACGTGAGTAGGTTTCTAGGGGTGCTACTTTCAGGACCAGGGGAGCTAGGAGGTAGTTGTCTAGCTAGGGCTTGAATTGTCTCAGTAAAGAATTGGTTAAAACTATCAGAAACATCTTCAGGGGTTTTATCAATAGCAGTAGCAGGGATTGGGGTTGAAGTTTGTCCAGGATGTAGTAGATTATTTAAACCTGCCCAAAACTTCTGAGGGTTATTTTGATTTACTGTCTGTAAATTACAGTAGTATTGTTTTTTGTCTTGTAAAATTGATTTTTTGGTTTCGTTCCTGGATTGCCTGTATTTAATGTGATCTTGAGGGTCTTTAGAAGAATGCCATAAAGCCCATGCTTTGTTTCTAAGGGTAATTTTGAGTTTAGACTCTCTAGAAAGCCATGGTGCAGTTTTTGCCTTGGTTCTCTTTGAACGAACATGTGCATGCAAATCAAGGATCTCAAGGAATTTGTTGTTAAAGTATGCTACCGCTTTCTCTAAAGGGAGGTGTTTTAGAATAGACCAATTACATGAGTTTAGTTCTTGTTGGAATTTGGCAGGGTCAAAGTTTTTATTGTTTCTAACCTTTCTGAGTCAGGGTTGTTGGGAATTAATGGTTTTGTGCTTAATTACATATGTGAGAAGGTGATCGCTTAGGCCATTAAGGAGGGTACCAGAGGTGTACAGTTGAATATGCTAAAGGTGTAAGGAGACATACTTTATTAGCCAATATAAATTGTTTGAATGTAGGCTTAGGCAATGTATTGCATTCTGTATTAGTACCAGGCTTAAATACAATAATCATACCTTTAGTCATCAGCTTTTCTGACACAAAATCATCTTTTTTACCATTTATATGATGGACTGCATCCATAGTGTGCAACTAAACACACTATCACAAAGATTTCTGCTTTATTGGGTTTCTTTGCTTTTAATATATGCAACTCTTGCTGCCACACAATTGTCAACATTTACATATCTTTGGAAAATGGGTGCAAACCCAGCTTAGACAAATGATTCAGTTAATAACTTGACAATGTGCTTGTCATGTGTGCATCCACACTGCTTGCAACGGGCATGGTTTCTAACTTTTGAATAACCAGACATCTTCTTTAATGTCCACATTGCATCCCTTTCTTTGATTTTATTTTAATTTATTTTAGGAGATCTTTGCTTTACTGTGCTCATATTTTTACCCACTGATCTCATTTTATACACTTCCACTTCCTGACTCATGATTTTAAGCAATATGCTTGAAAGCTCACTCATTCTGCTTACAGCAATTAACAGCATTAATTGTCAAGTAAGTTCTCCATACTAATTTTCTTCTGGTTGGATCAGTTTTGGTTTCACATACAATTCTGTCTTGCATCAGTGAATAATGCAAAGTGAATGACCTCACTGTATTGTGATCTGTGTTACAGCTCTGTCACATAAATGACAATAACCCTCTGAAACCATTGCTTTATACTGAAATAAATGCCTTACGTATGTCAGATTCCTGTTTGGCCTGTAATAAGCTTAAAACGTGCCTTTCAAAAGGGAAATCTTGTGCTTTTCTCTCTACTTCTTCTTAATGTCAAGACTATTAAATACATTAATTACTTTTTAGCTTGTGACTTGAAGGAATATTGATCACCAGATTTTTCTGTCTCTTCAGTAAGTTCACTTGCAATGATATACAGGCCAATCCATGAATCCAGAGTTTCCAGTTTTCTGAAAAGTTTCCCTGAAGCTTCAGTAATAGTGCTTGTTGTGCTGACATTTCAAGCTCCATGATTAAAATTTAACACTGTAATTATCAACACTCACAAGTGCAATCACTAAGTATAGAACTAATAGTAAAACACTAGATATTGAAACTTATCGCTTCAGTATTGATGTATTTCCCCCTGCAGCCCTCAAATGCAGGAAGTGAGGGCTTAAGTTAAAAAAAAAAGACATTTAACGACGTATGTGCACATAAGCCTTGATATGCAATTAAATTCTTTAAAAATAAATTCTAGCTCATCTCACTGCACAAGATAAAATTATTTTAGAAGCTATATGCTCAGTGTTCAATGTTAGGGGAATCAAGCTCAGTACCCTATAAGGCCTTCAAAGAACTTGTCACCATAATGACCCAGATTAAGTGCCCTTGTACTTATCCATAAGTCAATTTTTTTAACAGATTAATGGATTCTGATTTTCTAACCCACAATGGAATATTATTCCATCACATATTATCCCTCTAATAAAAAAATCATTATTCCACCCAGAAGATATACCAGCAAATCCATCAAAAATATTTATTGTTCCTGATACTCAATGATTTCTACTTTGAATACCTACAACATTCTCAATGCCACATTCAGTAACACATTTATAGATAATAATTAAGTCACCCTTAACTAATCTGTATATAATTGTAAACAATGGCAACAGTCTAAGCCTATTATGATAATTTTCACCCAATATTCCTTGTATCCTTCTAGTAAAATGCCTTTATATTCTTTCCAGTCTATTTAACCAAACTCTATCAAATACAGATATAGATCTACAAAATTCTACAGTGGGCCTAGACTGGAAGTAAAGCACCTTATCTCTACTAAATATACTTTTAAAAATATTAATAATTTCACAGTAACATCTTCTAACAATGTCAAGTAAATGAGGGCCAACACTTAAGGAGTTGTCAGTTTTAATACTCAAATCTTTTACAGCATTATCCTCTTGAATTCTAACATTATCCGAAACTTAGGGATATTTGGGGTTCTCCTCCCAAAAATGTACAACACAGCTTTTATTGATATTAACTTTCATATAATTCTCTGAGACTCACCT
This sequence comes from Protopterus annectens, assembly GCF_019279795.1. Taxonomy (NCBI): domain Eukaryota; kingdom Metazoa; phylum Chordata; order Ceratodontiformes; family Protopteridae; genus Protopterus; species Protopterus annectens. Next base: position 577,832,689 of record NC_056746.1, read on the forward strand.
AAATAAATTATCCAGATATGATTGAAAGGAGAACTGATCGGTTAACCAAGAAACAACTGAGCCAGCTTTTACATTAATTGCATATTTACTCAGCCATACATATTTATCTTCTAGAAAACTGGCTATAAAGATCCTAAATAAAACTGGACCCAAAAGCTGAGGCCTGGGGGTCTCCTAAAGTTATCTCCCTCTCATCTGAAAGTATATAACCAATCTTTACCCTACATCATCTCCCTGACAGACCATTACTAATCCTACTACAAATGCATTAATATTACTTCCTTTCAACAATGATTTTCATGGAATTTACCTGTCTGCTTCCAGAAAAGTATGACTTTTTCAAAGATTCATAGAGTTTATTAGGTAGAGCCTTTCCACAGATTATAATCTCCTTAAATACTCAGCCTCATACGGCACCTCCTACATTCAGGAAAATAAAAGTAAGGCCGGGGTTGAATTTACAGGTGCCTATTAAGTGGTCAACGGTTGGCTTAAAGGGGCAAAGTTTATCATTCTGTTTAAAAAATAGAAGTTTACTTTGTATAAAATAAATGAGAAGGTGGCACTTCAGACAAGAAACCGAATGCTAATTTGAATAATGTGTAGGGGACTGCAATAGGTTATAATGAATGGTTTTAATGACAGTATCCATAAATATATTACATTTGCCATTATTTATGTTTATAATCATTCATTTGATTGCAATCAAACATGTGAGATATACAGAGTCA